>NC_060167.1:29426308-29494978 GCF_021292245.1 Micropterus dolomieu
AGCTGACCTCTGTGACTTGTGTTTACTGACACCCACCAGTACTGTCCTCCCTACCACCACCACCACCGCTGCTGCTGCTGCTCCCTCCCTGGGGTAAACATAACAGAGATAGTCGATTCCACACTGACTTCACTTGGCTCAGACGCCTGAAGGTAGAGATGGACAAATGCACTTTGTTCAAAACTAAGGCGCTGTGCAAGCTGACACTCTCTGCCGGCTCTATTGACAGGATAAAACTGTTATTGTTGTCCTGTACTCTAAGCCTTGCTATATTGTCATTTGCACATACTACAGTTTCTCTTTTGTCTGTGAGTAGCATACACCCACATCCTCGTGCAAAAGCTGCACTCAAAAACTAAAATAACAACTTTAAACCCACAACACAAAAAGTAATTTGATCCACTCCAGTGGACAGGACTTGGCGTAAGGTACCTTATAATGGGAATCACACCGGGCCACAAGTGAAATTGTCCATACTTGTCTCTTAGGGTTTACAGTAATCATCAGCTAATCTGGCTCGTTTACAGAGCCCCGAGGAACAGAGCTGGTTTCCCCTTTGAGTTACCTGCCAACATAATGTGACTATCTCAAGTGGTGTGGAAATATGCAACCTAGGTGTTTTAAAAGATAATTCAAAGCCATAAAGCCATTCCCTTTGAAAACAACAAGATTGCGGGTCCTTAAATCTTGACCGATAAGGTTTGACGAAGATAACAGAAGCAGACTTGGAGCGAGACAGTGCTCATGCAGGACTCTATCTTTGCACAAACCAAACGGTTAAGGGCAGCTGTTTCAGACGGGACATTTGTCCCACAGCAGCTTGTCCATTGTCCATGAGGACAGGAGAAGCAGTGTGTGTCTGCATACATGCATGATAAATAGCGTCTGCACTTGAACTTGTCTAAGTGGTGCTTCAGGGCAATGAGGCTACCCGGGCACAAGTGCTGTTATTCATCTTTTTAGAGGACTTTTTAAAAGTTGCATTCCTCACTTCCCAGGGGAAGATAAACTGCTTAACACAGGAACCTAGGAGCCAGAGAAGTCTTTGGGTCTTTGGTCTTTAACCCCACATTTCCAGCAACACACACAAACAGATGCTGAAAATAAGACCCCTAATTGTCACAGAACTCACAATTGCCACTGGACATCGTGGTTGCAAATACACAGCGGTGAGAGACTAAACGCTGATTTGGAGGACAGAGAGTTGTCTTGTCTGTAAATAAATTGTGTCATTCCGCTTGATAAGTGCTGGAGTTCCTTAAACATTGGTGGATGTTTCATAAAAATGTCCCCAAATTGGCTCATTTCCTAAATGCGCTGGCAGACAGGGTTTCAACTGTTGTCAGCCTTCTCCTGAGGAACCAGAGCTTAATTTACAAGAAATGTAATTTATGAACTTTGGCTAGCAACACAGAAACAGGAATTAGAGTAATACCTGACATAAATCTGACTGAATAAAGCAGAGGTTTATTTGTTATGACATGTTCGGGTGTATTTGTTTACTCGCCCTGAAGGGACAGTTTGTTCATTCTAACATTGGAAACATGAACACATTAGAATACACATGTCTAGTACTCATGTGTCAGAAACCATGAAAGATATCAAAACTGATTGACTGCAAACGATGATGAGCCGTGATTATATTTCTAAATTAATCCAACTTCCAGGCAGACTGACTTTAAATTAAGATACATTATTCTAGGAATTTGATAAATAAAGGAAATTGTTTCTGACACATAAGACATGACCATTTTAAGACACAGAGTTCTTGTTATTATCCACAATATGTCAACGTGCCCTTGAGCATGTTACCACCCCCAGATAAATAACTGTCCCACTAACAGAACACTGAGTGTGTCCGTCTTCTTGCAGTTGTCATTACACCTGTTAAACTGCTGTAAATACAAGTCAGCAAGTCTGATTAAACAAGTTTAAAAAAAGAAAAGCATCATCACATAATGCTGAAATAGACAATGGATTCTATGATAAATACATCTGTATAAATCACCCATGGCCACTCAATTAAGAAACCATTTCGCCTGCTGTACTGTGCGTGAAAGATGGGGGGAAAACTGAATTCGTGAATTGCATAAACAACCCTAATCAAGTTACGACGTGATGTGTGAGGACTATCTGAGCAAACAGTGCCGGTGGTTTGCTGCTCCATTAGTTTCCAGAGTGGGGTTCAGGGACCTCCGGGGGACTTTAATAGGGTAACAAGGGGGGTCCCTCAGCAAAAATCTGGAACAGATTCATTTTACTTTTAAAGCTTACCCACTAAAGAAGTTACTGTTATGAAGAAGAATTTAACACAACTGCTCTGAAGGCTTGCTTCTCACTCCCTGTTACAGTTGACAGATAATTATGCAGCTCACAGCAGAACCACAACAATATTCTCAGACGGGATTCCTTGAGCGAAAACCGTATCAACAGGGGTATCTACACGCTATTTATTTGTGTCTGCGGCAAAGTTTGAAAGTTTCTATGTCACTGTGTACTTTTCTTTTCTTTACAAGCGCTATTACCCCGTTATGGACTGGTCAATAAATAGGCAAGGGCAACTAAGCGCTTTACTTACAAGGAAACAGTCCGGACGGGAAGGTCCAGAGGCGTAGCTGTCAGCTCCAGATTACTACAGTCCACAGAGTCTCCGTTGCAGGTACAGTTCTGGGCACATGGCAAGTCTGAACTCAATCCATAACTGATAAACAGTTCGACCGACAAAATAAAATAAAAAACACAACGAGAAACACATCCAAATCGTCCCAGGGACGCCGCCATTTTGTATCCAGTTTTATTAGCGCGGCCGCTGAGCTGTCTCCTCGTACCCACAAACTGGAATATTAATGTGGCTTCTGAGAGACTGAATGCCTTTTAGAGCATATTACTTGTCTTCTTGCAACACATAGGCTACTACGAAGAACTGTGGGGCAGTAAAACGTTTTCCATCCCGACAACAAGAAGTCATTGAGGACACAAGTTCCCAGTCCAACTTTCCTCTGGTGTCCGACGCGGGCTAAAAATCAAAAGGTGATTCACAGATTAACTAGCTGAAGTATGCTACAGCGAACTTCTAACTTATGTCGCCCTGAACTTGAATTTAAGTCGCAAGAGCGTGTTCATAAAAGGCTAAAAACTACTTAACGATACCATAACTGCTTCAGGTGACGTGTTTTGAAAACATGCAACAAGCAAAATGTTAATTAAAGGACAGTGCGCCCGAAGAGCTCTCAAAGTAACTGTTGATCAACGGAGCAGCAGCACAACTGTGTAAAACTTTGAAAAACGTTTACTCTGATACTTCTGACGGGGTTAGAAAATGTCCACCACAAAGTTGAAGATGTAGCAAATAAGTTAACGTTAAGACCCGCAGGAATAGTGCCGATAACTCCAGCGTTGCTCTCTCTTTCTCTTTCTCTCTCTCCCTCTCTCTCTCTCTCTCCCTCTCAAGCCGAGTGCAGCACGTCGTCCAGGTCTCGCCAGCACTTCACCGCTGCAGTCGAATAAATCCAACTTTGAAATACACACAGCCCTTTCCAGAAGAACTCAACCAACAGCTTGTCAGGTGCGGTCTGTGGTCACAAAATCTCGACGATCCGATTAATAGCAAAGTCCCACTCCTTTTGCCCGTGTACCACCACCGTGAGTTTTTTCCTCTCTTGACTTACTTTTCCTTTTTTCCCCGGTGATCGTTCCGTAGTCCCACGTTGGATGCACAACAGCGATAACAGGGTCCTCCCATGGCTCGCTGCGATTGGCTGTTGCGGTTTGATGGGCGGGTCGAGCCCTAAGCTGATTGGTCGTTACGGGTTCTCCGTGCACCGCGGACATGGAGAGCATTTGAGCGGCTGTCAGTCAGCGGTTGCTGGCCCCGCCTATGTTTCCCACCCCGGGGTGTGAAACCGCACCACCTCCTCTCACTCTCACTGCTTCTTAAAGAGACAATCACTGGGATCAACCTCTGTAATCGCATTATAACAAGCCATAATAACATAATTGCTTTGAATGCCACAACAATGCCATTTAAAGTGTTTGTTAGTAAGACTGAAATCAAGATTTACATGTAGGCCTAAAGGAAAAAGTCAGAGAGGAAGTAACAGACAGCACGCTAGATGTTTCCTCCAATCTAAATACAGGAAGTTTAAAGTAGAAAGCGTGTCTTGTGTCTTGTGTCTTGGCCTGAGTCTAACACTCTTATTAATTTTTCCATCTATAACTATTGTATTAGTAGGTGTGCATCCACAAATTGATTTTAACCTCACTCATCAGCTCTGTAAACGATCAACTGTTGCATGTATTTACAGTCAGTCGGCCTACCTACATACTTTTAGGCTACTTTACTTGAATAAGTCCATTTTTGTTTCTTTATACATCTAATCTAACTACATAATGTATCACTATAGATTAAGCTACACATCAGAAAATAAAGGTGTGGTTAATTTTAATTACTTTATCAACTGCAACATAAAAGTGGTACTGTATGTACAATCATCTATCAATGATTATAATCCTATGATATAATATAGTAGACTCCCCGCACCCCACAATACAGTGAAACTGCATGTGTTTCACAGTGACCTTTTTATTGTGGCCAGCCTAAGACACACCTGTGCAATACCCATGCTGTCTGATCAGCATCTTGATATGCCACACCTGTGAGGTTGATGGATTATCTCGGCAAAGGAGAAGCGCTCACTAACTAGATTTGTGAACAGTATTTGAGAGAAATAGGCCTTTTGTGTACATAGAGAAAGTCTTAGATCTTTGAGTTCAGCTCATGATGAATGGGTGCAAAAAACAAAAATGTTGCGTTTATTATTTTGTTCAGTGTATGGATTAAGTGTAACTGCAGGTTAAGTTTGTAAGTTAAAGTGATATCTAGTGGTAAGGGTTGTGAATTGCCACAAGTTGCCACAAATTGCTCACTCACCGCACCCCCCACCCAAGAAATTATATCTACTGAATTATTCAGCAAAACCATATGTTATTGCGAACATTATTTTTAATTGTTCATCAAACAACAGCAACATCAAAATCTTTATACAACACTGAAAACATAGTTATGGATCTTATATTGCATTTCTGTCAATAAATCCTCAGAAATATTACACGCTGAACCTTTACATTATTCTGAAATGGACCGTTCTGCTTAATGAGTCTGAATCCACAACCTTTACTTGTAACAGAGTATTTATAAACTGTCATAACGCTACTTTTACTTAAGTGAATTATCGGAGTATATCCTTCACCACAGACTATTTATGACAATTAATTCAATGTGGCCACAAACTGTTCACTTTGCCACATTCTGAAGAATTTCCTTCCCATGTTTTCTTAAGAAAATGTTAACAGATGGTTAGGTGTGTGTGTGTGTGCGCGCGCAGTGCATGTCAAAAAGGCTGTAACTGCTTTATATCTTCTCTTGATGTGAGCCTAAATTCACCTCAACAACTCAAAATGATCTGTCAAATCTGTCAAACTTCAAACAACTACAACTGGAAATGGAAAATACACAGATAAAGTACAGGTACCTCAAAATGTGCTTAAGTAAATGTTTTTAGTTACAATCTTCCCAGCAGTATTTGAAGTAAGTGACAACATGTTTACCAAATACGCATTTCATTGATAATTATATTCCAGTAATGTGCTCAGGCACATGATTGTGTGCTAACTAAGTGTGCATACTTACGTGTGCAGACACACCCATGCACGTGTGTCTGTGTGTTTTGTGCATCCAGACTGATCGTTTCACCATCTGAGCGTGCCCTGTAATGGCCACATGATAGCACAAAATCCTTACCAAATGTTGAAGTCATGTTCGCCCGCTGTCTCAAAAATGCACATCTGTGATAAATCAGTGGTCCTGTCAGCCTCCTGGCCCCATGAACACTTTTTTCTCATCACATTTTGTTCCTGGCACTGACAGGTCATATTGATTGACTTGGACAGAGCTATTGTGATCATTTTGCGTTGGGAGATGTCCCAGATTTCATTGCTATTAATCACGGTAGCGAGGACTGAGATATTCACACCTGCATCACTGCAGGCAGTTTAGTGGCATAGTTCCTTTTCCAGTTAACAGGCGAAGGTTTCACGTTGCATCGTGAGTGTGTGAGTGAGCACAGTAGCCTACAGGTGAGGCCTCCAGCTCTCAAAAGCAAGGAAAATATCTGAGAAATGAGACCCTGTTAAAACATGACTTCACTGAGGATGGAAAACTGAGTAATGGAGGATAGCCATTTTCTATAGTTTGTCCTGAAATCATGTTACTTTGAGACTTGGGAATTGTTTGGAGCTGTAAAATGATTTGAAAAGAATACCCTTTTAAAGGTTCTAGGAAATTCAAAAAAACATTCATAATAGCAAAGTATAACTTCAAAAATCAAAAGTCTATCAATCAAATGGCAATAAATTGTGTATCATTATGTTTGTTTTAAAAACATAAAACGCTTCTTACTGCTTGTAATAGAGCATGGTTTGACTGATTGTTATTTGTTTTATTTAAGCCCTGAGATTTCATACAATATAAATATCCGGTAAGTTAAGCTGCTGTTTATTTAACAGGCATATTTCTGTGCAGTATGTGGTGTAATGCAATATTAAATCACATTTTTTGTGTTTCTTCCAGCATACCATCTACCAAATTTACATCTATTAAGAAAATGATATATTCAATTACCAAGTTTTATACATAGTTTTGGATTCCTTGAATTGCCATTTCATTTTCACTTTCAGGCCTTCTTTAATTTATTCATTTAACCTTTATTTAACCAGGAAAGTCCCATTAAGAATCTCATTTTTAAACGGACAGCTTCTGTGTCCTGTATATATCTTCAGTACAAGTTACAAGTGACAGGAGGTCGACAATTACAGCAATCACGAGAATGTTCAACCCTGTGTTTTGATGTTCCTTCAACAGAAAGGGTATGTGGACCAGGTACTTTGGGGTTTTATTTTGAGAGGACTGTTGACATGTCTTTTAATGTGATTTATTTGGTGGATGACCTGCTCTGGATGACTTGGCACACAAATAACTTTACTAATGCAGCTGGCAAATTCCAGGTTAAATTTTCACCAATATGCCAAGCTCATGGTTAAAGGGTCAAAATGTGTGCACATTTTGGTGGAAGTTTGTAGCTTGTTGTCTTTGTAAATTTAGCCTAATTAACATAAACCAGTTTCCTCTAGCAACATTTGATTAATAAACTGTTATCTATAATATATATAATAATAACTAATATGTTTTGTTTTGAAAATGAACATTTCTTCCCACTGTCACTATGACCAAATGTTGTAGTGCAATTTATCTGATGAAGTCTTACTGATTTTCTTTTTGATTGATTTTTAATTCAAAGATGATTTCAAGTTTTAAATAGTTTTACTGACCATTCACATTTTTATTCGATCACTGTATACATAGCACTGAGCAGTGCAAAGTGAGCTAAGTCTTTTAGATAGTTTCTTTCCTTGAGGACCCAAACAGTGACAGGGATATTATTATATATATATATAATTATTATCTATGGATTGATTTATAATTGGAGGAACAGAGAGCCCTTCAAACAATTCACATTGTAAGGAAAGCATTAACAGGGTTTGCTACCATAACTGCTCTGCTCTTCATACTCACCCTGCACCCATTCTCCTGTGCACCACTGTGTGAAGTTGTGACTGATGAGAAGAGTGGACATGAGTCTGTCATGAGAGTGCATTGTAAAGAGGATAATGACTGCACCAGATGACCCCTTCTCTTTCTTTCTTTTTTTTGTGTAGATGTTTTTAACACTGGCCATATTGGTGTTTTCACAGCTGGAATTGAATTAAAGTTTCATTGCAGACAGGTCTAAAGATTTTGGAGCGGCTATGAGAAAAGGGAAAGCAGTAGCTTCATAGGTGTTCTTGATGAGTTAACTACATATTGTTCCCATTTTGCTTTTTTTTCCTCCTCTGTGCTGCAGGGGTAACATGATGGCGGTGGAGATGTAGAGAGGGCAAGATAGACGTGTAAGGCCTGGAGCGATTCATCACGCTCGTCTTACTGGAATCTTCAAAGATAAGAGACCATCTGCTGCAGCTATTCGTCAACTATAAAATGGAGAGGCGTGAAACCCGGCCAACTCAACATACTGAGGCTGGATGGCTAACGGGTGTTGCAGGAGCGTGGAGATGCTTTGTTAATAGGAAACAGGAACAGTTTGGGCATTTCTGTCAATACCAGGCTGCCTGCTAAGTGGCGTGATGTGTCTCCCTGTGCAGGGAGGGGGGAACGCATAGTAAAACAGAGGCAGAGAAAAAGAACAGGATAACACGCGCTGTGATAGGCCTCATGGGCAAGGGGCCCAATTTTGCATGTATACAAATCGTCCAAAAGACAAAAGACTTTTTGTCGTTCCTCTATGACTTCATGGTATATTCACGATTTCCATGGGACCACGAGACTTCTGTAGGGTTTGATCAGAGTGACTATGAGGAACGATACTCACGAGCAGTGTTGGGCAGTACCATCTTATTTAATAATGTGTTTTAGTAATGTGATTACTTTTTTTTCACTACCGAGTGGTACAAAGGATTGTAATTTGGAATTCAGTAATTACATTACAGTTAGGCTACTAATTCCTGTAACTATATGGGGGTCGACTTGTTCACTGTCTTAACAGGCATTTAATGCATGGTTGACATCAGTTTGGTCTAACACACTGCATTTAGGATTTGTTGTTAGGTTTAATTTTGACCATTAAACAGGATGTGGCCCTTACCTGAATCCCTCAGTCGCTCCACTCTTTCCCCACAGCATAGCTCACACTTGCCGGGTGGTTGGGGCCAGCCCGCTCTGGTCCTCTTCTCGTGTCACCATCCCTACACTGAGCTTGCCGTTGGTTTCAATTCATTTAGGTTAATTAACAAATCAATTCAGCCAGAAACTAAACCAAAATACTTAAAGGAAATGGTCCCTCTCTCTCTCTCTCTCTCTCTCTCTCTCTCACTCTCTTTCTTTTTTGGCACCTGCCCTCTGACAGACTTATATTAGAGAACCTCCATCTTGTTTGGCAGCCAATCTAATGACAAATCCTAACCATGACACCAGTAACTCCAAGGTTGTTGTATTTACATGTTGTGTGTTCTTAGCTGGTTTGCTAACACGACCCACTGGGAAGCTTACATTCAGGAATCACCTGGCTATGTTCAGAGTTGGAGTTTGTGTAAACCATGCAGCTTTACTGTGAGGATGGGCTAACGTTAAGCTAGCTGCCAGTAAATACTTCCAAATCGTAGGTTGCCACCACACTGTCTCACTTTATTTTTCTACTTCTTCTTCTAAATAAAGCATATGTGTTGGGAGGATTTGGAGTTGTTAAAGCAACATTATGCCCACATTACCGGGGGCAGAACACGATTGTCAGAACCGCTGACTTACTTTTGTTGTTTTCACCATTTACTAAAATATAGCTTTTTTACCAGGCGAGGATGAAAATATCTGTCTGTAATGGTAAAATAAATATGTTAATGTACATTGGATTTATATTCCTTAGCTTCTGACCTTTCAAAGGAGACCAGAGCATCTAGGCCAAATGGTTGAGGAGTTATTCCTGATTAATTTTGGGAATGTTATTTTAGGCGTTTTTCTTTGAAATGGGGCAAATAGCTGGCAGTTTCCAACCTGTTAAGGTAACAGCCTCAAAATAATTATGGTACACTGACTTGTAACAAGAAGAATGGCGCTTCTTTCATTCCCAATCGATGCCCAGAACGCCTGTTCTTGCAAGGTGCGATTTGTATTCACGACAGTGATGTAAAAATGATTGCACTACTGTAGGGACACCAGTTCAATAGGGATTTAGAGGCACCTTCCATGGAGTGGATGGATGAGTAACAAAAACAAATTAGGTAAATAACCTTTTCAGTGAGCAACTGTAATGAGCAGTTGATTAGATTTTCATAGTAACTTGCGCAAGACTGCTCATGAGGATCAGATATTTCACCCAGGTCATGAACTGAACAGCTGTAAATGGAGGAGGTGAAAACAAAATTATGTCTGAATAAACAAGGCTCAACTGTATGGCTGTGTGGCTGTTAGTATTCAACACAACCACATGATCTGCAGGTGTCCAAACACCACAGCTCTGGCTTTTCTTCTCCCTGTATTATTTTTTTAAATTTATATTTAAAGTGTGTGCCAACATTTACATTTCTCATCCGTGTTTGTCTAATAAAGGGAGTGAATCAGGCTGTACTCTGCCAAGTTGCTGTCAGAAGTTAAGGCTTACAGCTTGGCAGCCCAATGGCAAGTGACTAGAGACAATCCATACCAGCTCCATAACCTGTTCCATCCCGAGGTGGGCGTGGTTCGAGGTGCTCACCCTGTTTGTTATGCTTACACCTCAAGCCGCAGTGTCAGCCACAATGAAGGTATGCATTGTTGAAAGAAGGGCCAAAATGGCAGTTAGTTTCCACGTCCTTTCAACAGGTGTTTACTTGTGCCTACATTGCTCACATCCTCACCCCGCGAAGACAAAGTTGAAGCCGTGGCTTGTTGGTTTACAGCTTCTTTGACAGGCAGGGTGGGGAAGGGTGACTCTCTTGTGTATTTGGCTATGGTTGTTTTAATAGGCCTTGTCAATAGAATATTTCATAAAAGAAGCGATGGCCTGGAACAGTTTTTGTTCTGTGCAAGGAGAGGAATGTGCTTGTTTCACTCTTTGAAAGGTGACTTCTGTGTGGCACGGCTGAGGCAGCCAAACAGCTTTTTGTCTGCCAGCATTCTTTGTTTCTGTTTTTAGTGTGAGTGGATTTGTACCAAGAAGGCATCTCATTCTGTCTTTTGTCTTTGTCTCCCACTCTTACTCTCTCTTTAGTGTCTGAAGGGGTTTAAACACATCTTTTGTTGTTGTATAGAATATAATTATCGCTGTTGGAATGATTAAACCCAATGCCCTTTCTGTACTCAGTCTACATGTTTTACTCTAAAAGCTTCCATTAGAAAATCCATTTTGCTACCAAGTGTTTTCCACTGACTTTATTTAGACCCATGAAATATAAAATCACTACACCTACCTTTGACCTGTCACATTTCATGGTTGGTTACACACAGGCCCAGCGTTTAGACATCCACTGAGTGGTTTAATTAGCCAGCTAAATCAGAATGGTTCGCTAGTCTAAATTCAATTAGGTCTTCAAACACGCTCAATGGCACCACAAGCCAGAGGTGGAAAATTCAATTTATTTGAAGTAACTGGATACCCTTTTACTGCACGGTGGACCATATGGCCTCACCCTTGGTGTGCCTTGTACATGTTTACAAGCAATCCAGTGAGCATCATTACATTATCTTAAGTGTGTTATTAACTGTGGAAGAAACGGCAATTACATTGGTGTGTTAACTGATGCCACAAATAGTGTGTGTTTACCAGCCCCTGGCAAAAGAGGAAAGGTTCAGAGAAACATTTTTCGCTTGGACACAAACGTTTTCCCTCTGAACCACACACAAATTGCTGTGATTCAATAAAAAAGTTCACTGGATTTGCACTTGTACATTTAATAAAAACTTTAATTGGTGAGCTCTCCCTATAAATATTCTAAAGCAGGCATACACAACACAAACATACTTAAAAAGTGAAACCACCCAGTAGACTAATGAACATAAGACTGGCGTTCCATTAGTGTGGAGAATGAATCCATATTAATCAAGCCTTTTCTCTTTCACTAACCTGCTTCTCTCTCCACTCACGACGCTGCGGAGGCCAACTCATTAGCGGAAGGCTTTGGGAACTCTTGTATAGCTATGTGGAGTACAAAGAGAGAAAAGGGTGATCCCTCCTTTTACTCTGTGCTCCCTTGCTCCTGACAAAGTAGGGCCTTGGTGAATAGTGGAGGCGAAAGCAGAGCTGAATGGAGCTGGAGGAGTGGGGCTCGCTCATGCAGAGAGCTCCCAGCCCCTCTATACCTGCCCTGGAGAAAAGAGTGGCCAGCTGCTGCTGCTGAGCCTTTTTCCCTGGCTTCAATAGAGACCTTGTGAAAGGAGCCCGGACAGGGTAGCTGAATACAGAGAGAGAAAGTGAGGAATGGAAGTTAGGGATGGAAGGAAGGAAGAAAGGCGTGGGGGGGGGGGTGAAGGAGTAATTGGGAGAAAGAAGGTTACAGAGTTTGCATAAGCCCATCGTTATGTCCCCACTGTGGGTAGAGCTCTTGGGGTTGGACTGTGACAGAGAAGAAGAGCAGCTTGGTTTAATCAATCATAATGGAAATTAAGCATGTTATAATGAAGCTGCGGGAGAAGTCACTTATTTGGGCAGTTCAAAGGAGAGATTGACTTTGGAGCTGGGATCTCTGTATGCAGGCCAAATCAAGCTTGGCTCCGACAGAAAATAAGTACTCTAAAGAGCTTTCAAATGCATGCCTGGTACAGTAGTAATGATATTCACGCAGCACATTTCTCAGTGCTTTTATCCAAGGGGCTACTTGGAGATTTTTGTGCACATATCCTGGTTGTGAAGCTATTTTTGAAATCATTTTTAAAGTTCAATTGTCTCCATGTTATCTCTGTCTTTTATCTAACACACCTCCATCCCTCATTAACCCGTGTCTTGGTCTTTCGAGTTTCCACAATTCGAATGGAATTGGACTGCTGCAGTCACAGCTGCTAAGCTTATGTCAGCTTGTTTTCCTCCCTTGTACTTTTCTCATTCCTTCCCCTCCACCCCCCACCAGTATCTGCCTCCCTCATTTTACCCGTGGACTGCTGCTTCACCTCCTTCCGTTGCCTGTACCTCCCTTTTTTATGCCAGTTTCTTCGCTCCTTTCTTCGCTCCTTCCCCCCTGCCTGCCCCCCAGGCCTCTGCTGCTGCTAATAGGATAATGGCTGCCATGTTATGCACACTTAAGACCCACAGAGCAGCACTGAGGGCTGTGTGCATGTGTGTGTGCGCCTACCTTCTCAATCGGGCTGTGCGGAGTGCAGGATGTGTTTAAAAGTATGTAAAATTCTTTGCAGGGATCGCACACGGAGTGAATTTCTACATCACCTCCAAAGTAAAAATTAAGAAAATTACACACACTTACCTTTTACATTCAGGATTCCTCAGGGCATTAAATAGTTTAACGTCTGCAGAGACAAAGCTTTCGCCATTTTCTACCAAGGCTTTATTAGAAGCCCAGTTAAGGGCGCTTAACTCCTCATCTTCAGACATTGAAGTACCCACCAGTCACCATGGCCACTCAGCCCTCAGCTTACTGTGTCATTGGGAAGTTCCTGTATGAATTGACTGAATAGTTTCTTTAAACATTTCCAAATACAGAATGTAAAAATCAGGAATAAGTTAAAGTATATCTAGAATATTTGTTCTTTGTTATTTATCCCCAATTTAAAATAAAACAACTTCAAAGAATCTTTAAAGGTAGATAAGAAGCTGGATGACAAATTGCTGACACATTTTTACAGACAGCATTGAATGATGAAGCAGGTGAGCTAGAGAATGATTTATAGTGTATTGAAAATATACTGTTTTCTATTTATCTGCATCTATTTATTGGAAAACGGGTGGACGATAACAGAAGGCCTTTTGAGCTTTCCTGAGTGAGGGCCATGTTTTAAAAGTGCTGTTCAAACTACTTAGCAGATGTTCACTGCTTCTGATGTACGTCCAGTTCCTTTACAACGTAGGGGAGCTCTCGCCACACAACTGAGCTTTGAGGCCCGCAAGCCTTCCCAAAACACTGTCAAAGTTAGGCACAGGTATGAGGAACTCAGGGAACAAGTGAAAGAGAAAGGTAAAGTGAGATCTCCCTCTGCTAAAGTTTTCTCCCCCAAAAACAGAGCGAGCACTGGAGATAAAGTGGAGCCAGAGCAGAGCCAGAAACTGTCAGGGCTTTGCATCCAGCTGGAAAAGTTCTCGATGGACACTCATAACAATTTTTGCATGCACCTCCACTTTATTCTTTGGAGCTGGTGCTGGAAGAATGCTGGAGTTCAAGAAATCAAACACAGTGAACTGAACTCTCATCAAGAGCTTCACACTTAGAGCCAAAATACAAAGGAGCGCACACACTCGCATAGACACACGCAATGTATGAGCGTGTGCATGGGTGAGCATACTCTTTCACACACACACACACACACAGATAAGCACAGATTAACATCTAATATTACACATCTTCACAGTGTCTTCCATGCGCTCCATACATTCCAAAAACCTAATCCTCTACTAGCTGGTAGCTTTAGGCATGATGCAAAACGCCACAAAACATTCCATGAATTAGAAGTTTCTCTGTGTTTTTTTTTTTTGGTGGTTGCTCAATATGCACTGTAACTATGAAACACAGAGCAGATGTCCGGGTTCTGTGGAGGAGGAGAGGCATTAAAATCAAATTAATAATGAGATATGGACATCTGAGACCCATGTTATAAACATCGCTTTATATCACGGCTGAAGTCATTCAACAGGTTGCATTTTTATCCTCATTAGCTCATTGCAGCCGCTGACAGCAATGGATTGACATTCATGCAAGTCTGGATCTTTTCCATCTTGACTTAACTCCTGCAGATCAGTTTAACCTTTTGCACTCTAGACATGACGAGGTGATTAGTTTTGCTGGAAAGGTGCTGCTACGTGTCAAATTTGCCTGATACCCCCCCACCCCACCCCATCCCCCCCTCCTGTACTGAATTTGCTGTGCTTATTTAGTGTGGGCACCTCTGGCAGTTTGAGGCCAGGAGCGTGACGAGGCAGATGCACCACAGTTCCGCATGTCTAACTCTAACCAGACACTCAAATTTTCTCTCTGTCTTTCTGTCAGTTACATGCTTTATATCCTTCCCTCTTTCTTTAAATCAGTCTCTTTGTATGTTCAGACTGATTGCAAAGGTCTAAAATGCTAAAATATAAAGTAAACAATGAAAAAGAGAGATACATAATTAATACTAACAATTTAAAAACAAACACAGCAGAACAATGTTCAGCACACCTGCATTTTATCCTTTTTGAACACCAGTCCTGTGAAACAATCCAACATTTTGAGTGTGTCAGCCTCCGCCGCTGGATACTTCAGCTTGTACAGGGAGAAGTCAGACTGTGTCCTCAGAATAATCTGTTTTTTGACACCTGTGAGAAACCTCCAAGTCAAACACACCAAGGCTGATTAAAACATGACCATAACAGGAAATTTGCAGTGGAAATCAAACTCAGGGCTGAGGTGAGATGCGGAGCGCTGAAGTCTGGCAATCACTGAGGGGAGAAGATTGATTGTCTTGAATTAAACACACTCATCTCAGATTTCAACTTGGACCTGTTTGGAACTGGCCCTCCTCTACTTGCAATGTCATTATTTAGCATGTATGAATTAGATGGTGTTAACATTAATTAAAATGGACATTTATTTGTGGCTTATATAATATTGTTTTA
This sequence comes from Micropterus dolomieu, assembly GCF_021292245.1. NCBI lineage: Eukaryota > Metazoa > Chordata > Actinopteri > Centrarchiformes > Centrarchidae > Micropterus > Micropterus dolomieu. The sequence goes on from NC_060167.1 coordinate 29,441,704, forward strand.
TGATTCCAAAGTCTCTCTACAGTTTTTTTTTTTTTTTTTTTACTTTTGCTGCCTTGCAGGTTTCTATGGACACGCATGCCTGCCATATTTTGTTTCTGCACATGCCCTGCCTGTTATGTGTGTATATGTCAACATGCATGAATGCGTACATGCAGGCATGTGAAAGAATATTTGGTCTGCGGGTTACTGGCCCATTTCCAGGTGTTAATATGTGTGTGCGTGCCTGCAGACACGGATAGTCCAATGCAGTAATGACACCAATGTTTCCTGTAGGTTTTATCCACCCTCTCTCCATCTTCCTCTTCTCTCTCTCTCTCTCTCTCTCCTCTGTTTTTGAAAGTAGATTGGACAGGAAATGCCTGCCAGGTTGGAGAGATTAGTGAAGTCGCTGCAAGAAACGTGTGAAGTTGCAAGATGGTGAGGAGCCTCTCCTGCTGCGTGTATTCTTTTAGATTTCTGTGCAAACAAATGCATTAATTTGCACTTGCTAACATGCTCACAATGACTAACATGTTGGTGTTTAGCAGGTATCTTTTTTTTAAACCATATTCACCATCTGAGTACAACTGAGGCTGATGGGAATTTCCTTAGATTTGAGAAGCTCCTGAAAACTCATCTCTTCCAAAAACACTTCTTCTAGCCCCTGATCTCTAACATGCACTTCCTGTGCGCCTCTTTTTCTATCGCCTTGGAATTCACTTGTCTTGAATGCACTATTTGTTAACTCTTACTGGTCCCCTTTTCCCATTGATGTCGTATGCATGCATGGCTCTTACTAGTATCAATGGTTGCTTTTAGTGATACTTGTGTATTGTTCCTCAAATGTAAATCGCTCTGGATAAAAGCATCAGCCAGATGACTAAATGTAAATGAAATGTTAATGTAGATGCTTGAGCTGCTGGTAGCACAGAAAGAAAGGTCAGGAGATCACAAAAATCATTAGGATCCATCCTATTGGGACTATGAATGTCAAACAAAATTTCAAGGCAATCCTTGAGATATTTCAGTTTAGACCAAAGTGGTAGACTGACCGACCTACAGACCGAGATCCATAGAGCAACACTGCTAGCGTGGCTTAAAAACAACTGTTCTTACCTACCACGCAGATAAGCCCCTTTTCCACTGCACAGTACCAGCTTGACTTGGCTTGACTCTACTCGCATTTGTTTGGTTTTCCGTTGTGGAAAAGTTGTACTTGTACCTGCTACCAGGTAATTTTTTCACATCATCTCCGTCGAGTTTCCAAGCGAGGGAATATTAAAATGCTACTGTGTGTGGACTACTGATTGGTCAGAGAGAATTGTCACTATTCACTGCGTCATCATTGCGCACGCCTGACAGAGGCCAGCAACAGAAATTTCTATATTTCGCAATTTTTATTTATTTTTTTTATTTTGTTATTTCATCATTAAATTCACTTCTGAGACGTTTTGAGGTGAGTTTTGTTTTACAAAAAGTGATGGCGGAACAAAAATGTGCTTGAAAGTTTTCGGAGTTGAGGAGCTCCACAAGTGGCGGAGGGTGAAGCCTGCGGCAACCCGCGGGAGGAGCTCGCGAGGCCGGCCAGCCGCCCCTCACAGCACGCTGCAGCAACAACGGCAGAGGAAAACACAGCTTTCATGCCGCTTATCTGTCTTCACATTCTCAGTAATGTTGAAACGTTTTAACTGGTCCCTGTGTGTCGTATTGACAATTATGTTGCTGCAGTTGTGTGTGGCGTCGCTATGACGACATTGAGGGCTACTATCCCTGGGTACTATCTAACGGCGGACGGCCAAACCGAGACGAGTTGAGGCGAGTTGAGCTGGTACTGGTAATGGAAAAGCGGCTATAGTTTGAGATATGCATTAATTCTGAATTTAAACTGCATTTGACAGGAAGTGAGTCTATTAAACCACAAAAGAAGTTTGCTTCACCCGTGAATTTATGGCAAAGATCGCCCTTTTCTTTTTTTGAGTTATTCCTCATAGTACCAGCTTGTCATCGTAATTTCACAGGGCCTAATGAAAGCTTTGCATCTGGTGACAGTTAAATGGGCTCATGTGGAAGACACTGTCAGATGGGAGTCTGTGTGTCTATGCCAAGCTTACCTCTTCGATCTAATTCGTCTTTGGAAGATTATTAATCACACTGTGGTCTGCTCCTCTAAATGCAGGTCAGGCTCAGCAGACAAATGAAGCTGCCCCTCACGCTCTTCAGCAACAGCTGAAGCACATATTTCACCCAGTTTCACCTAATGCTAATTTTGTCTGCTTCCCGATTGCATGCCCGGTGCAATGCAAGGTTTCAATTTGATTGAAGCCTCCGCCAAAAACAGTGGGCGAGAACAGGCTTCACTCGAAACTTTACTGACCTGAAAAAAGTAAGTAACTGTATTTGATTCTTTTTCCAAAACTGATTTTGCAGCCAGCTTAACCTTGTCTAGAAATCTTTGAAGTCTCTGTATCATATGACATAAACAACAGATGTATCAAATGTTCAAATCTGCCTTTCAGTGCCTGACTTTTCAAACAATTAGAACGAAACAGAAGGTTAATAATGTGTTGGAATGTGGAGATGCAACGTTTGTCATAGCAGAAACATTTCATCTGCACCTGGGATAAGTTGCTTACACAACCTTCACACCTGCATGCTCTAGACTTGTTTGGTGTGTGTGTGTGTGTGTGTGTGCATGAGAAGAAGAGAAAGAGGGAGGGAGAGAGAAAGTGCCGCAGAAAAAGAGAAAGAGGGGAAAAAGATTTAGAAGATCCAGGTGGCCATTTTCTCCCACTCTCTTTCAGCTGGAAGGTTTCTGTTAAGAGTGCGTGCAGGGTGTTATTGTGGGCCTCCTCTGCACAGTTGCTTTTTCAATCACCCAACAACCCTCTCCTGCATGTTGGTGTCCTGGTTTCAGTCAACCTGCAAAGCATTAAGACCTCTTTAAAGACTCTTCTCTCTCTATCTGCTTTACAGGCCTGTGAGTAGGAACAAGGAATAGTGTTGTGGTAACAAAGATCAACAAGTCCACCCTTTCTGTTTTTCATTCACGTTGACTCCACATTATTTAGCATGAAATAACATTCTTTCTCTTTCAAGGTCAGTTTTGTTTTTATTATAGTAGTTGGGACGGTTTTGGCGGTGCAACACAGCCTCTGAACTGCTCGATATAACATGCTTGTAACGGGTGTGATAAATAGAGGCTCTGAAGTAGTTCTGTGCATTTAGAACAGTGATGTTCATTCACAAGGCTCAGCTGCTGAACGATCTCTTCACAGACAGATGGGAAATAAGCCATCATTACTTGCTATTGCTCATTTATCTTTAAACGACCGTATTTAAACATAATTATCTCTATTGCAGAGCCCATCAAGATGGAACTGAATAAAGATGGGTCAGAGTGAGTGTGTTTGTGTGTGTGTGTGTGTGTGTTGAGCCTGGGGACTGCTAGCAAATTGAAATGATGATGTTCCATGTATTTCTCTTGGTCTGAAATTGCTATATTTTTTTCTCTCTCTCACTCAGACACACACACCAGATGTTTTCATGTGTACCGTCTTGTTTTTACAGCTTTGAAATAGTCACGGCCCCTTCTGATAATTCATCTAATGCGCTGTCGTGTTCAGCTTCAGACCATAACTTCATGCTTGTTAGTAGACTGATCTGCTCTCCAAAAGAACAGGCTATGTTGAGTGAACCATTAGGCAGCCTAATGGGTAGACAATGGCGGAACAAATATTCAGATAATTGATTTAAGTAATGGTAGTTATCGTACAATGTAAAAATACTCCATTACAAATAAAAGTCCATTCAAAGTGCATTCCAAATATACGTAAGTAAGAGTGCAGCAGGGCTTGACAGTTCATTCTTGACCTTGGAAACAACATTTGAAAAACTCAAGGTCCATTAAAGATCCCCTTCCTCGCTTGTTCTGGATCTTTTGAAAGTATCACACAGGCTTGCATATCATCATATGACGTTGGCTCAATTGTCATGGAATTGTAGATGTTCAAACTTTACATTTTTCTGAACACTTTTAGGATTTCTCGTCCATTTTAAAGGCCATTTGATATGGTCAAAAGCTCCAGCACAAGCCAATAAGTTTTCTTGAGGGCAGTGGAACAAGCTGTAAACACAAGATTTCCATATTATCAAATTATTAAGTGTTTATGTTAGCAAACCATTGCCTATTAACACATCCAGCGCATATGAAGCTATATTAGCATTTATTCAGATCTGTTCGCTCTCCTTTTAGCTCAGGTTTGGCCTTCATTGACTACTGAGAGAAAAATTGGTCTCTTCAGCTGCCAAATGCTTCACTATGTGTACATGCTAGCTGCTAACTTTGGTACACAGCGGTAGCAGTGGGTTTATCAGAGCTTTTGCTTAAGACAGCTGTCTGTTGCATCAGGATGTGAGGTTGATGGGAGCAGTGAGACTGAACCAAAACAGGAAAGTTGTGTGGCCTAAATACAAAACAATGAACTGAGAAACACTAAAACACTCTGCAAAACTCAGGGAAAGTGCAAAGCCAGGCTGTAATGCTATGTGGGTTTATCAAACACGAGCAACCCCTTTTGCATAGTAATTTAATCTATATTGTCAATACGGAAATCTTGATTATTGCAGCTTTAATTGTTAACTACATTATTACTGATTTTAAGATTGTAGCTGCTTGAAGTGGAGCTCCATTTTTATTACGATGCATCATATTTTAATAAACGGATCAAATATTTTGTGAGTAAACTCTTCATATCTTAAGTACTTGAGTATGTGTATTTAGTTACTTTTCATCATTACTGGTAGTTGAATAGTACAAATGATGTGTTGACTGCTGAACCAACAGCGCCTTCGAATTGTACATGTCATGTCAGCTATTTGTTAAAGATTTTTCATGCCCCATTTTAAATACATTAACTTGGACACTGCAACCATTCACACAAAATCCTTTGCCATAAATGTAGGACATAATTTAAAAATGAGCTTTAAATGATTTGTGGCCAACAAGCAATCAAGCCTCATTGTGAAGACATGGAAGTCCCCCAAAAGCTGTATAAATGAGCTGTGTAGCTTCTATAGAAAATGCTTCACTGGCCACACAGTTTGTACAATAGGCTAAAGTGAGGAGGAATGTGTGCAGCAACATGTTCAATGTGATGATTAGGCTGGATCCTACACAAAACAGCCCAGCTAGAGGGTGGCTACCAGTCCGGAGGCACTTGAAGCACAGGTGCAGCTCTGGTGTCTCCCCCAACTGAAAAGAAAGAAGAAAAAAAAAAACAAGCACTGAGCTGTGCACCAATGGCGGCGATGGTTGTTATTTCCATTTTTTTTCTCTTTCTCTCTCCTTCAGCATTTTTCAGGGGCAGCCTTCCCTCACGAGCTACAAAGCAAACAGAGCAGTGTGAACATGGGGTGGAATAAGGGTAAACACGGGTTGTTGTGACGTGTGTGGTGAGTGAGTGGCCGTGTGTGGTGGACATTCCTGATATTGAGCCTCTGGTGCTATTTTTTTTTTCTTGCCGGGCGAGATGTTTTGAGAAGTTTGGTCCCCCACCCAGGGCTCACCTGTTGAGCCATGACAACTAAACAAATGGCTTCCATTGCTGCTCACGGCAACCTTTGACCCCTGGGCTTTGAGTTGCCCTGATGAGAGGGCCTGTTTGAGAAGCCTTCCCGGTTCAATAACATCTTCCCCCCTGGAGCAGCTAAAGCGCTTAGCTGTTTAACACCTGTGGCTCCATCAGTAAAGCTCCAACACAACTGCTCATATCTTCCATATATCATCACACAATGCAACAAGTCATTTGTCATGATTGTTCTTTGGACACCTCTGGTGCTGACAATTTGTTAGATTTTTGTGAGAATGACAGAAGCTGCATAAGTGGTACTTTTTCAGGATTGTCAGATGAGAGGAAAATTACAAGTACAGAATTTAAACACGTTGCTTATATTTACATGTGCACATGAATACAAGCACACTGCATCATGAGAAAACCATGATTTACAGATTGTACTGTGAATTAGTGCACCTGCTTTTTTGTGTGCCTCAAATGTTAACGTGCGTAGTTATGCAGATTGCGTGGACCAGCTAGCCATTTCTGTATTTTATAAATCTTTTTGTTTGGTTGCTTGTTTGTTTTCATGTGTATTCATCAAGCCAATTAATGTAACTGTGGCATCTCCACCAGGGTGCCAAACAGCAAACACGATGTTTCACCCACTAAGCAATTTACCATTTCTGATCCATTAATCCGACTAATTATTGTGACAAAGTTACAGAGATGTAAATTATATGGCCTGGATGTGAAATGACACCACACTAAATCACAGTGTGCCATGTGCATACTGCAAAAATAACATCAACCTGACACTTCATAACTAGAGTGTAACATCACAACCCTGCCTCACAAATATTTAAAGAAAAGATGTGAGCAAAGCTGTGTTGGCTGATGTTAATTTGCAGGATGACAATCCTTCATGAAAAAATACACAACTTAGAGAGCCGATCAAAGGTATTAAAGCCGTACAGATAGGTAGGTTGTGTTTGTGAACACGAGACATCTGGACTAAGTATACTCTCTCTCCTCTCCATTTCATTCTTCCCCCAAACCCACTTGCACTCTCTGGCACTACACCAACTGTGTCACTGCGGACACATCCACCTCTGATGTGCACGCCTCTAGTCAAACATGCGCAACTCATCAGCCTCTAAGCGGGAGAAAATTACTCCACACTCACGCATGAGTACACTCAATCTGAGGTAGATATTCACTCACCTACTGCATGATAAACAATCCCTGTCTTACCTCATGAATAAAATAAATATTCAACTTTGTAATTGGCAAAGAGTTTCTGGGCAGACTGTAATTGTTAGAGAGATGCACACAACCGCGCACTCTTACTCCAGTCACACACAAGTGCATCAATATTCTCTCCATGGCCTGACTCTCTGTTTGGTTTGTTAAAGTGTGGCATGCAAATTTATAAGCAGCGACAGAGCCTCGAAATGTTGCTGCGTAGCTAGTTCTCGGAAACCTCAAGGAAACACATTGTTTTCCTTGTTTTCCTTTACGCCTTGGTGATGCGGTCCAATCACACAAATGACTGCACATTCTGTATGTACACTTGCATAAGTCCACAACAGTACACACACACACAAAGACACTCAATGCAGTCAGATAACTATTCTGTCCAGTGCAAACAGTCAGTCTTGTACACTCATAGACTCCCCATTCATACAGATGGAGAAGCTTTGTACTGGAACAGTTAGGGCCTGTGCGTTGAGTCTGGAGCATACCGCTAGAACACGTAATTGCTCATATCAAGCTGATACAGATGCACCGAAATGCTGCAATCCAAGACTGTGCTGCCAAATGTTCCGACAAACAAAAGCAGCACCTGCCTGAAATCTGGGATCGAGTGGAGCGTAATGCCTTGGCTTCAGAGAGGGGATGTGTATTTGAGTGTGTGTGTGTGTGTATGTGTGTGTGTGTGTGTGTGTGTGTGTTCCTTCAGGAGTGATCATGATGAAGCAGGACTAGCATTAGGTCATCAGTTCTGCTGGCGTCTTTACAGCTGCTGGGCTTGACTGGTGGAGACATGTCCACATATGGAGGTTCTTGCTGCTCACAAAATATTTCATTTGAACATTTGAACAGCACTTTGCTCTGAACTGGAACCAGAAATGTGACTTTCTGGGTAGTAAAGGGTCGGATGATTGGCTACAGCTTTTTGGGGATTTCTTATACTCTCAATAACAAATATTAAATTGACTAATGATGTGGCTGGTATTTTATTTGTACGATGGCCCTGAAAGCTCAAGGCACTGTAACCTGAGTAAACTCAGAGGTTGCAGGGTTTTTTTCAAAATTCTGTGCATGTGTTGTCAGTGTGTCAATAGGACATTTTCTTAATTAGCTTGTGTTTGTGTTTTGTCACTTAGCATCTGTTTTCTTAAGCTGCACTGCGTTGAGCTTTCAGGGCCACCATATATATGGACTTTTGAGTGCTGTGTACTGTATGAATGTGTGAAATTTACTTTCATTAAAGGGAATTTCCAGTATTTGTCAACATATTTCTTACATTTTTTCCATGATGACTTTGGTCATGATAAGATATCACTCACCGACTCTGCTGCATAGACAGGGAAAGATCAGCCACCAGCCTCCTACAGCTTTCCAAAACACACGCCATTTAGCATGACTGAAAGTAAACAGAAAGAGAGTGGACCATTTGGAAATCCCTGTAACTGTTGTAGCAATTGTAGCAAACTGCACAGCAGTTGTAGAGCAGTTCGCTGCAATTGGAGTCTTGTGGCAGCCAGTTAAAACTGCGCACTGTGTAGTGTTATCATTTTATTTTCACAGTTTGGAAAGTTGGAGTCACTAATCACCTTTTCTCATCTGCTGCTATTTCTCTAGCATACACACAAGCTAATTTGAATGCAAGACTTGGCTTCATAGTCATGGGAACAAACTGCTGTGTGTGCCAGCTAGGATGTTGACCAGGGAGTGGATCCGTTATGCCATGCTACAGGGATTTTAATGGCACCAAGATGATAACTGTTCCACTTTCTTGAAAAGGTGGAGGAAGCAAATTCTCCTTGCCACGTGCAGCGCCATTCTTGCTGGAGTCCACGTTTCCCAAATCTCTACAAAGGAAGCAGTGGGTAAACTTTTACGAGTAACAGAAGAATATGCAGGTTGACAAATACTGAAATTTGCCTTTCAGTTTGTGCAATTTCATTCATGGTATTACTCTATGATTGCAGAAAATACTGCATTAACCGCACTGTAATGTCATGTGTTGGTATGTTCAATGCTGTTTTCCATATGGCTATACAATTAAAACAGGATAACGCACTGGCTCGCCAGCTGTTACGTCTGTTTACTAACTCATAATCCATATGCACACTAAGCAAAATGCTCATACACACAACCTAAGACACTCACACTCCTTTGTACCCCACTTCCACAACCAACAACCCTCACACACAGTCCAACAGTGTCAGTGCTCAGAGTTTTCAAGTGTTGCGGGTTGAAATTTTTGTCAGCTGGTTGGGTAGACATATTTTCATGCAAATTACATGAATAATATCAATAAATAAATATCCATATTTTAAATTAAATATTACCAGTCACACCCTAGACTCCAGATCAGCATATAAATACATGGATTACGTGCCTAATGCTCTCCACCTGCCTGCATCCGCCTCTTGATCCAAACTTTTTGTCAGTACTGTAAATATATATATATATATATATATATATATATATATATATATATATATATAATTTATTATGTATTATTATATATTATTAAAATATATATTTTATATATATTTTTCAGATTAAATAAGTAATTGCAAATTATTACATTTAATTACTTTTTGATAACTTCTCTAATTTCTATTGGATGTTTTCAACTGTTAACCATTTTGAAAAGACAGCTTGAGAGGCAATTTAACTGGCAGACGGTGACGCTGTCAAACTTTACTAAACGGCTGTGGCTGGAAATGGCAAAGAAAGACATTGTGCACAGGAAAAACATGAAAATAAAAGTAGTATTATTCAACATATAGCTAGGCTTTTTACAGAGAATATTCAGATGTAACCCCCAATGTTATTATGAACATTTTCATAAGTAACTGTAATTTAACTACATATTTTTTCCCCAGTAACTTATAAGATATTTCATTAACTACAATATATGCATACATAGTTAAAACAGTACATTTTCATGTTATCCAGGCAGGGAGGAAGAGGGAAAAGTAAAGAGAAAGTAAATTAAACAAAGCAACAGGTTAGTTTGTGAGTCAATGCATTGCTCTACACGTTCACAGAACAATATTTCATTTATGATAATACAATGTACCTAATTATACAAGACCATTTTAGTTGAAAGAACTGTTTAGGGAAGACAATATGTGGTTTGGCTGGGGCATATTTTTGAGGTCTGGTATTGGGCTAGTTTTGATTGCCCATTGGGCTGCTTTTGTCACGCAGACCTGGCAACCCTGTCAGTGCTGTTGCTATTCCACTGAAGCTGCTGGGTGCGAATATGTGCTGTGTTTAGCGAAGGAGATTGTGTATTTTGAGAGTGTATTGCAGCAGGTCGATAAATATTTGATGACAGTGCCACCTCTTCTCAGTGCCCAAGCCCAAGCTGATGATCTCCCGACCTTCAGACACCCAGGGCCGGATGAATTATTAAGAGCAGAGCTGTCAGTCACGAGTGCCGGGCCAGCTCCAGGTGGAATAGAGAGGGAGGGCTGTCTGTGATCACATCTCGCTCAGATGTCAATCGCCAGACCACCACCTGCTGATTGGACACTTCGACCCAGAGGAAAAGGAGTTTCTCCAAGCTCAGCAGAATTATCTTTGTGATAAATGTACCACATACGTGCTAAAGCTGATCCAATATGGATGGATGAAAGTATATATATATGTAGATAGATAAAATAGAAAGTGTCCTTTTCATCTTTTGGCATGATGATGGCATATGACCTGACATTCAAGATTAATGGGATTCTTTTATCCTTGTAACTTAAGGAATGCTTTCTGCATCATATGGAAAGCCTATCTTTTGATATGCCAAATGTTTCATCTGTCTTCTAGGAGACTTCTGCTTTATATTATCGTATTATTTCCTGCTCAAGTGTTTGCTATCACATGTGTGTAATGTCTATTTTGATGAGATTATAAATGATTGTTTAGGATTTTGCACACATTTTGCGTTGAGTTCCCGTGGTCCCAAGGCCACAGCAGAGTATTGAACTGATAGTGACCTGCTAAGCTTTGTTTGGGTGGAGCCCTCCAATTTCACTACTCAGCTGTTAGAAGCTGCTGTGTTTGTGCAAGCCCATATGGATTAATCGTTGAGGGTGTGTGCTAGCAAACAGGACTATTGCTGAGAATGTGATTCAGTACCTGACTTCGTCTTTGAATATATGTGTGTGAATGTGACCTGAGAGTGTTTGTGTGTGTGTGTGTGTGTGTGTGTGTGCGTGCATGTGTATTTGTATGTGTGGACTTCTGTATGTGTATCTGTCAGCATCAAGGTGTCGCATATGATACTTCCTCAGGCCTTGGCCAAACATCACCCGATCTCTCATCCAACACTCCAGATAGATCCCTTCCATCCCATGTATTCCCTCTCTGCACTCCCACCTCCGCCGCTCCTTCCCTTCTCCCTGCGCTGGACATTTAGTCGTCCCCCCCCACCCTACTCTCTGCTCCGTGTCTCCCAGCCCCAGCAACAGCTGGGCTCAACTTGCAGCTGATCGGCACTTTTGCTTTGTTTGGCTGTGGCTGGTTACTGTAGCTGGGTGACACAGGCTCGAGGCCAGCTCCTCAGACCAGAGAAAGTTGAGTCTCAGACCAACATATGACTCAAGCAAAGTACTCACTTTCGAACGTATATTTTAATAGAAAGATGAACTGTTTTTATTGTGCACTTTAAGAATTTGTACAGCAAATGCCTCTTTTCACTCGGCGAAGTTCAGGGTCAGTTGCAGACCACCCTTGAAGCTGGGCGCAATTTAAGCACTTGCTAAGCAAAAACATCAGGACTTATGTGTGCTGAGTTGAAGGACAAACTCTTCAGTCCACTTTGCTGCCCTTTCTAAGTTAGTTACTCCCGTTACAACTGGCAAACATACGAGAAACAAGAATGGTGACACTCAACAGTAATAAGAGAGCTAATTATTTTACCATCAAGTAATTGCTTTATTGATCCATTCTGAGTACCAGCCGCTCAATTTAACAAAACCACATACATTTCAGAATTAATCCATGCATGCAAACATTTCTATCAGACCACATCTCTCCCTGAGCTTATCCATCTTGTGTTTCTGGCCGACGTCCGTGCGCTGTTGACAGCGTGTTTCAACCACGATAAGCAGGGACAACAGCGGGGTATTTCAATTTCTTAGTGAGTTAAATGCTGGCAGGCCCACCTAATCAGATCTCCTGGGGGCCTGATTAGTTCAATTGCGATCATCAGTGACAGGTGACATTGTCGTTTCTCAAAGGCAGATGCCTGTGAGAAGAAGTGGGTTGGCATGGTTGATACACAGCAGATAGCCCACAGCTGTCATTGTGCGGTTCGAAATTAAAGGCCAAGGATGTTCCTCTGCTTCAATCTGACAGATGACATTAGAAGTGAAGTATGCTGATCCTTATGGATTGGACTTCAAAAGACGCAGATTGGCATGACAATCAAAACATGAATGGTGAAGTTTCCCTTTTTACGGTCTGGCATGCATGCTACTGGAAGGTTGGAGGAAGGGTATCATATTAATGTGATGTGTCCTTGAATGAGGAAGCTCTCCCGCATCCTTCTGATGTGCACTTTGATTTGCATGAAACCTCTGACACACACACACACACACACACACACACACACACACACACACAGACAGTTGCACTCTCACACACACACTTGTTTGCAACATAAAGAAAAGTATTCCCTTGTGGCCATGAGAGTGATTTAGCCAGCATCAGTCTTATTGTGCCCAGTGGACACAGGTTTTGTGTTTGCTTAAAACACAGTGGCCCTAGTGCCATTTTTGCTATCTCAGCTATGGGCCTCAGGGGAGGCATTCTGCTCAGGGCTTGGATTATTATGGGTTTCCTAAGTGAAAAGACAGGCCCTTTGCTGCAATGTCTTTTCCAGTGACTGGACACTTGCATACAGTAAAGCTCTTTCATTGGGGGGACTGTTTCTGTGTTGTCAGCGCTTTTTTGGACAAAGGCTCAAGCTCAACTCAACAACCAAGACATATTTCATGTAACTTGCTATCAGCTGAGACCGCAGTGTAATTTTTCAGTGGCTGTGTGTGTGATCTCGAGCGGCGCATTGCTTTACGTACAAGATAAGCAAAAAATAATCAGCCATATCATGTTACCGCCATCAACACTCAGCCAGTGAAATATTATCGAGTAGAAACACAGGTGCTGAATATGACTGATATTCATAATCTGATGTGTGTCCAGTTTCATAACCCGTGACGAAGACATACGACTGGTATCATTCCCTTTGGTAAAATATCACCCCTACTCTATTTCTCGCTTGTTGATGTCCCTTAAACACGTATCCTTATCCATCACTCTTTCCCCCCTTTCACCTTTACCATTTTTCATCTTCTCCTGTCACTGTCCTCTGTGTCAGTATCCCCGCGTCCTCTTTCTGTTGCTGTGTGGCTCGTCATCATGTCACACTCAAACTGTGTGTGTGCTGGTGATTGTCTCACAATTGCACCTGTGGGGTTTCAGATTCCTGCCTGTGCATGGAGGAACACTTATTTCACAATTAAACCGAGCACAACCTGTTAGCGCAGAGCCCCATGGGCACAGCTAAGGGAAGGCTGTGACAAATTGCTGTTTGAATGGCAGAGGCCTTATAATGAACATCTTCCAGTGTTCGTTTATCTGTGACTGTGGTATGAAAACACTATTTTTCAGATGTGCTCGTGTTATTAAAGACTCTGTACGCAGATGTTCGCATCTAAGAAAACACAATATGAAGTTCTTTTCTTGTATAAATCTCAGAGAATATCCAGTTTTGGCCCTAATATGCTGTTGTAGGGACTCCTCTCAAATATATTACTGAAATTATCCTCTAGATGAGAGACAGAATTTTTCAACCCGATCACCCGATCACAAATGTTCAACTCTTGATACATCATGATTACACAGTGTCTGTGTTCCAAAGGCCCCCTAAGTTCTATTTCCTATCAGGATAGTCATGAGAATACCAGAGAATTACAGCAGATGAATCCAAGGAACATTCTTCAACTTGTATTTCCGTGGGAGGCTCCAAGAGAGAAGCAGAGATGGAGAGAGAGAGAGAAAAAGAAAGAGAAAAGAGTTTGGCCGCTGTGATGGTGAACTTTTCCCCAGTTCCACCTGGCTGCGGTGGAGGGCTTTTCAGCCAGGGCGGGCCCCTGGGATCTGATGCTCAGTGGAGCCGGCCATGCATATGGGCTGTGTGTGTTTCTCTGTGTGTCTAGAGAGACAGCTGTCCAGCTCATCTTCCCCCCTCGCGGCCTGCAACATTTATAATTAACCCAGATGACCAGGTGGCTATGTCCCTCTGTCCCTGCCAAGGCATGCTTCATGCTGACCTCTGAACTTCTATCAGACATTCCTCGGCTCATGTTTACCGCTCATGTATTGCTTGGTTCACTCGAGATCTCAGCACTGGTTTTGTAACTGTACGCTGTAGGTACATAATGACAAAATGATCTGTCTGAAACCCCACACCTTTCCAACTCTGGAATTGGGGGATCTGTGTCAGACAATAGACAGGTAGGTAAGTATTTATTTCTATTTTATGTTATTTCTTCACACAATTACTTCTGTCACTTTGCGTATGTACAAACAAGTGCAGTACTATGAATGCCTTTGAGGAAAGGTTGTCTCATTATGGCATCTCGTCCCTCTCCATGACAGCAGGCCTTTGTGTGTGGCTGTTCAACACAACACCTTAGCTTTCACACTCAGTCAGTGGTTTTTTTAAGCCAGGAATTACAATGAGGAATGGCAAGACACACAGACTAGCAAGGAAGAAGTTTGATTTAAAGGCAACAGGAAGTTGTATTTCTACCTGCTGTTCTCATTCCTGTTTCCCTCTGTGATGACTGCCCTGGCAATGGTGCTCAACAAGTAGAGGTCGCATTGTATTTGCATCATTGTGATCAGGTCATTTCATCCATTTTTGGTTCAGTGTCCAGCTTCCATCAACAAATCAACACTCAGTCAGGCAGATAGTGTATATATAGGCCTCTATATTTGCCTAATCAAAAATCACAGCTAACCTTTGGCTCTTATAGTTCTCTTGCTCCTCTCCCAGACATTCCCGACTCAACACCCTATCCCCCTGCATGTCATTGCCATGGTAACATTAAAGGCTTTTCCAGACGTGTCTAGGACCTTTGCAATGCAAACTGTCCACAAATCATCCACAAATATGTCCTTACAGCCAATGTAGCAGCCCACCAGTTTTCTGTCCAGAATAGATTGAAGCTCACACATTCTCTGTGCCCTTCTTTCGTCTCCCTTATAATGGTACGAAGGGGGCTGAGGGCAGGATCCAAGGTTAGTGAACAAGGAGTATCCAGTTTCTGTTGTGTAACAGCAATACCTCCAGGCTTCCTGTGCACATGTTTTGTGTAATGCTCATGTCCTGGTGATTGGGTGGGCCATTAGAGGACATGGGGCAAGTGAAACTCTACCTGATTCATACTTCCTCCCTCTGCTGCTGCTGCTGCATGATGGAGCTGGACTATAGACGTTCTTACAAGTGGAAGTAGATGAAAAGTTCAAATGTTCAAACACTGCCTCTTTGTTTGGCTGAAAAATTAAAGCTGACTCGGACATTTCTCATTTTCTGTCTTGAATTATATCATACTGGACTCTATACTGAGGTCATTCATTCGGCACCTTGCTTGAAAACACACAACCATGATGCAGCAGAATGTGACCCTGCGTCCTGACACCTCTCTTTTGCACTGCCCACACTTCTCCCTCCCCATCTCCTCTTTCTAAAGGGCAGGGCCATGGCACACTAATCTCCCCATACCCGCTTTACCCTTCTGAGTGCCCCACCCTGACCCCACCTCACCTCCCTGTGTTTGCTTTGGCACTCCATAGGACATCCGTCACAGCACCTGCCACTGTGGCCTGCAGCCTGCCTTCACCCATACCTCCTCGAGCGTGCTAAAGGGTGAGCCACATGTCCCCAGCACCCTCTAAATGGGTGACAATACCACTGTCCTCGCCCGTCTGGATTAAGTACTGGTTCATTCCACTCTCCATGCCCCAGTGGCTGCTCCAAGGGGAGGGGTGCGGATGGCAATAAAAGAAGGGGAAACAGGTGTGTGTTGTTTTTTCTTAGCTGTCTCCTAGGCCCACACACAAAAAAACTTTTCTCTCTGTCCCAGCAAAGTAGCACTGGGGTTAATGGGATGGACACAAACTAGGGGGCTGTATATAGTCAAGGCTGAAATAAATTTGACTTATTTTGTGACTAAGATTTTCAGAATCTAAATCCAAACAGTATCTAAATTTCAATACATCATCAACCTTACATATAGGGTGGTCTACTTAAAAATGGTCTTTCTTTTGACTGGCCACAGTGGAAGAAGGCCTTTTGGGGCCTCTGTTGCTTTGTCCCTTAGTATAAAGTAACCTAAAACAGGGGTTGAGCTCAGAACACAGACTAGTCAAAATGACTGGCACCTCTTGACACCTGTATCAAGGCCTCTTTGTCTAGGTACCCATATGTGGAGCGTAGTGGCCCTGCATTGGCCACAACTAGGCCAGACTGAAAGGGAGAGAAGCTGCTTTTGTCCTCGGGGGTCTGTAATGGCCTGATAGCATCGTGCTGACCTCCCTCCTTCCCCACCTGCTTCTTTTTCTCTCTTTAGTCTGCTGGCTGTTAAAGGCCCCATTTAGGGCTTCTGATACTCTCAACCTTTGGCTATCTGCAAGTGGGGGCCAGGGAGAGGTGCGGATTGTGTGCGGGGATAGATGAGGTAAGGTAATGGGGAGAATACACAGTAAACTCTTGTTCGGTGTGAACACTGTCTTTAAGTGGTATAACACATTCTGTAACATTATATGGCATGGAGTCATTCTAACTGATACGAGCACATGAATAAAACTTTAATAGGACACAAGTGAAATGAGACTCTGGAGGTGATATCTGAAGGTTTGTTGATGCACATCAGCACTGATGACTTTACAGTGGATGACATAACATCACCACCTTAGAAGCTCTGACCTCTTTCCCCAACATAGATGACAGAGGCCAGGATAACCCCGGTGTTAGACCTCCCATGGGGGTGATTAGGTCCCCTGACCAGTCTGACAGCCAGCATCATTTTGTGATTCTTTCACTGTGTGAGAAGACCTCTGTCGTAGTAACCCAGAATGAAGGAGACCATTTTTCACCCTCGCTGGGCCATCTGACAATCCAATCTACTAGGCCAGCAGTAACACAATATCCCTCGTCTGATACGGGCTTTCTCCTGCTCCCTTCACCTCACTCGCTTTTCTCTCTGCCTCTTTTCTTCTTTGTCTTTTTCTCCTTGTTGTTGTGGCAGGGATCTGCAGAGAGGGGCGAAGGTTGGCAGGGCAAGGTGTCTGATTTTCATTAGAATTGCAAATAAGAGTGAGTGGATGCCCGATCAGATAAGAAGGAGAGGCGAGAACAATAGGGGAGAGGAGAGGAGAGGGGAGAGGAGAGGATGGTGTTTGGGTCTGACTGTGCTGCCTTTGATCCCTGTAGGGTACAGCCAAGGCTCATCTGACTCCCTTCCACACCCAGGGGACAGGACCCTCTGCCTCACTCATCCTTTCTCCTTCCCTCCATCCATCCACTGGAGTCCCATAGATCGGAGCGAGGGGAGGAAGGGTTGATGACAAGTAAGCGTGATTAGAAAAGATCTCCTTCAGCATCTTAGCGGGTAAATGAAATATTCATAATTACATGTTCCTATTATATTCTGCAAAGTCCCCGCTCAGAGGTGTTTAAATAATCATTTCATACAGTGATTTTATATCTCCATCTCACTAATATTTCACGCCTCGTGGCTCTTTCCAGTCTTGCTCAATCTTGTGCATGTCATTTCAAAGGCATAATTACTTCATTATATCAGCTACTAACACTTTAGCAAAATTAAAGTAAATGGATTGGATAAGTAATGCAATCTTTTACGTGCATATCTGCCCCACACGCACACAGGAACAGGCCGAGACCAGCTGTGCACAAAAGCTGTCAAACCCAGCAGCTCGACTTTACAACTCTCCCCTCTCAGTGAAATATCACACCACCATTTCTGGCACCAAAACCCAAATTAACAAAAAGGATTTGCTCAGCGTAACTCAGCAAAACAACCTCTTGGAGGAACAAGCAATTGTCAAGCTTGTGTGAAAATCACTACATTTGGATAGAAGATAATTTAATAATGAGTTTTTAATCTTATTTTTGTGTGTAATAGTTGTTTCTTTGACATGTGTGTTGAAAATCTTCAATTCCACTGGGCTTGTTGCTGTGGTAAAGGCTTGCAGCGACAAGGTTGACTTGCTGCTGCACTTCCAATATGCACCTGGGTGTGTTTGTGAAAGGACAGGACAGGCCGGAACGAAGAACCAGCTAAGTCAATACCACCAAAATGGGAAAAACAAACATTTCTGGGTGTCATTTCAGCTATTTTTTCCCTATGTGTGCAGACTTTGTAGCCTGACAAAGCTATTTTCCAGAAAATATTTCAGTATTTGCATTTTCCACATTTCATACAAAAAATGTAAATTAGACAATTTTTATTTGCCCTGCATTAACAGCGGGTGTTGTGACAAATGTTGGGCACTAACTTGTCACTCAGTAAGCCTAATAGTAATACAATAAAGCGTTACTCAGTACTGTAATAATATGACTTTATATATATGATGTATTTTCAAAATACATGTGCAGAAAAACAGTAGTTCAAAAGTCGTGATTTACTTGCTTTATTTTTTTATTTCAGCCCATGGCGTTAAGAAACGTTATACATTTTGTAAAAACCACACTCCTTGCTGTTGTTATGAATATGATGTTACTTAAAAAGTCGGGAGAGACTGCTTGTGAAAGTAATATAGTAACGTAACTAGTCACGTTTATCACCTAGTAATAAGTAAAGTAATATTATTACAAGCGTAATAAGTAACTAGTAACTTATTACGATTTCTGAGTAACTTGCCAACACTGGTTGTGACAGACGGGAATGTGAAGGAGTTAGAAGCTCCTTCACAGTCTACTATCCTTGCAGATCCTCGTGAGGCGATATCAGCCTGCGTGGGCGAGCTGGCCCCGTCTTAAACTCTGCTCTGCCTTGGATCAAGTTTGCAGTTCTGCTTGGTTTAATAAAGCGGATTCCCCTGCAGATAAACATGACTCTGGAGCACCTGGCCTTGCCCTGCTCCCAGCGGGCTCTGTGTTCTCACGACACTGTGCCTGTGCAGCACCTGTTGGGCCAGCAGATGTTCCGGCTACATTCCATCAGAAAAAGGCATGACTATTGATTTGGAGGAAATCCCTGCCAGAATCCACTGTGTTGTTTGCTTTGAATTGTGAAAGAACTCCTGCTCTAATTTGTCCTGCTCTCAAAAGGCGGGAAGCTGGCATAGTTTTTGCCAGGCCCTGGAAGCTGTTTTCTATTTGTCATAAGATATAAATGCTTTAAGGAGACAGATGGACCTGCCCTTCTCTATAATCTGTCTCTGTCTCTTTCACACAAATCAACAATTTACTGCTATCTGATATCTGTCTAGGGGCATAAATCACATCCTCTTGTCTCTAACAATGACAACACAGGCATTTAAAATGAAAAGGTGGTGTTTTCCTCTTCCACTGTGTTGATAGAAAATGGGCTCAGCGTGGCTCAGGAGATATGGATCGCAAAGCTTGTTTGCTGACGGACAGGAGTGTCCAAATAAAGCACATCCGACAGCCTAACAAGTGGCTGACTTACGGAGCAAAGCGGCTGTACGGCGCATGGTTATCTCGTCACATGCAAAAGGTACCTGGCAGACATAAAGGGGAAGAGAGAGAAACACAAGGGGAGTGATTGACAGAATGAGTGAACAGAGGAAAGAGGGCATGTGACAGAGCTTGTGTCAAAGGATGAGGTGGGAATGTGAGCGAGTGGCAGAAATGAACTGAAGAAATTAGAGAATAGGAGCAGACGACAAAAAAATGAGAGCAGCGCTTGATAATTCTAAAAGACAGAGAAGGTGGGAGGCCCCCATCAACACATACACACACACACACACACACACACACACACACACACGGCCCAAACTCTCCTTGCCGCTATCGTCAATGGCCAAAAGAGGGCTCTGTTAGAAAAGAGCCTGTGCAGCTGCAGCTCTAAAGTACTAATAGACAATTACAGGCTCTGGTTGCCTTGGCAATATGGTTCTTTCTTCCAAGCCATGCTACTTACCACAATGTTCAATAATATGAACAAAGCCAAGGAAAGGCCACACAATAGACCTTTGGCCATTGCCTTACTCTATTCTCCTTTTCCCAAAAATGGTGCATTCTCCCTGAGTGACTTCAAACGTCCCAGTTACAAAAACATTATTGAATGTTCTGAGTTTCAGACCCACAGATTCAGAGGTGCCCTCCTTGCAGGGGCCGAGGGCTCCTCAAACTCCTTCTCTTGTTATTGTGCTGCTTTTTTTTATTATTAATGGGGCATGAGAAGGGTCTGGCATGAGAGTGTGACATGTCCTGTGGACCGACGTGCTGTGTGTATGTGTGGGGATGTTTGTGTGTGTGTGTCCCCTCAGCATACAGACCCCATCTGTTTGGTGGCCGGACACAGTCTGGGAAAGTGTGTGCAGGCGAAGAATTCACACACAGCACAAAGGTCCAATTATGAGCCCCCACTCAGAGAAGGAGAAGGGGGGTGGACGAGGGGATAATAGGGGCTTGTCCATCTCAGAAGGGGGTATGATGGTTTCCTTGCCTCTCACCTCGCCCTCCTCTCTCCTCCCTGCCCACAAACAAATACGTGTCAACAAGTACTGACCATGGAGGAAATTCCTTTGGAGGAAAACAGGCCTGCTATTTAAGCATTTTTTGCTGTAAATCATCAGCTGTTAGAAAAGAGGGCTTTGGGTTAAAAACAAGGCTGAATGAGTGATAACATAAAGTTGATATGCAAAGTAATTAAAACACAAATATATGTCTTCTACAAAAAGTTTTATATCTCATGCATTGCAGTAAAAGTGCCACTTTCACTCTCTCTATTCCTTCTTATAGACTGTCTGATGTTAGTTTAATCTCTGGAGTGTTGGACTTCTGGCGTCTATACAGCTTCACCTAAAGTCTGTCTTTACTGTAATACAACTGATTAGATTAGCCTGCATTGGAAGAAAGTGATTGTAGCTCTGCTAGTGTCACCTTTCAAGCCCCAACGGTGGCTCAACCGGTGCCAGCTCAACTTTGATTCCTTATCTCCAACTTCAGCCCCATACTTTTGGGAAATTGTTGTTTGATTCAGATTCATGACGTGCCTGTTTTATCGCAACAAAATGTCAGGCGGCTCCACGCTTTACTTTGACAGCACAGTGCTGCAGTAGTTATGAGTCTAGACAGTCTTTGATCTTACGTGTCTTGTTTGAAGTGGTCAGGACAATGTCTGAATTCCCTTAATGGGCTATCAGTGGAGAGCTGTGTGTACAGGTACAAACGTCAACACTTGTGGCTTGGTTCTTGGCTGGGACAAGGTAAACAGCCTGAGGAACATGACCAAGTTAAGAATTATGAAGGCTGAGCTGTGGATAATTAACAATGTCAAAGACACTGTCAAAGTTTTAACACTATTAATAAGCTTTTGTAGTCAAGAGGTACATAATCTGAAAGGGGATTAGTCCACAAAGCACTTTAAATACCAAATTAATGCAATTTTTATACAGGATTCGGAAGATCATTATGTGCCTCCCCAAATGGTGAGACTTTTTGATTTGCATTTTATTACCACTAGATTAAAACATTTTAAAAACTAACCTTTTTTACTAGTTAGTAGTTCGCTTAGCATAAAGATAGGAAACAGAGGGAAACAGCTAGCCTGGCTCTGTCCAAAAGTCAACAGAAATCCTGAAGTCTTGTCATCAGCATGAGGATGCCAGGCAAACAGCGGCGACTCGAGAGAAGTAGTGCACCTTGCCAAGAAATAGTCCCGTGCAAAACTCCCTGTGAATTTGACACTCTTTGAATGGATTAAGCAAAGTTTTAGAAGTGGCAGATTTTGTTACCTTAGGACAGAGCCATGCTAGCTGTTTTCCCGCTTCCTGTCTATATGCTAAGCTAACTAGCCACTAGGTCCAGATTTATATTGAATGGACACATTTATTTATCTTATTTATACCGTTTCAAGTTAATAGACATTTCTGTTAATGTGCCAGTTTAGCCAGCTAGGCAAATTTTCACCTGCAGTCCCTGGGTAGCTGTAATGACAGCTACAAAAGACACATAAAATGCTTTAAAACAAGCCATGTAAGAGTTATATCATTCTTCTCATCTAAGCCTCAGCAAGAAAGTGAACCGGTGAATTTACCAAAATGTTGAACTATTAATTTAAAGCAGGTTTCAGGATTTAAGTTTTACATTAAAGTATGGGTGCTAAGGCAAGTGAGACATTCATTATTTGTGTATAGGTACATTATAGCTAAGTGCTATCCATGTGTTGACAATTTTCCAATTAGTGAATTTCTCTCTGTAACAAATTTAATAAAGAATGTATATACAGTATATATCACTTTTAAATGCACTAAATGTGTTTTAGCCTGCAGAACATTCATTGCGGCTCATTGTGTCCCAGGAGAAACCGTATTCAGTATCTCATTGCGTGTCAATCATTGTTGTATTTGTGAACGTATGCATTCATGCATTATAGGCCATTCATGACACAAAGGAGCATAAGTCAATGCAAGGGCGTATGTATACATGCACACATGTGTAAGGAATGGAATGAACAAATATACAGTTGCGTGCATGTGGTATGAATGTATGTGTGTGTGTGTGTGTGTGTGTGTGTGTGTGTGTGTGTGCATCTGACACTCAAGCATCAGCAGCTGGTGAACTGCTCTCACACACCAGGTGCAACCTGTAGCTCTAGGCGCTGTGTCAGCACATAGCGTGGCAACATGACACACTAAAGCACAAACACACACGTGTACACAAACATTGCACACGGATACACACATAGACACATACAGTAGAAATGGTGCACACAGACATGCATACAGAATACAGCAGGTTTAATATGGAAAGCATAAATCACCGATTGTATCACAGCATTCATTTTGATCTGATAGGATGACGGCCTCGGGAGCTTTGTAGATTGAGAGAGAGCGAAAGAGAGCGAGAGAGAGCGACATGTCATGTAGTCCCTGCAGTGTTCATGACTGATGTGATCGGGACACACAAGTGGTAAAGTCAGGCAATAAAAGGCATTTGGTTGCCATCTGTCTCTGTGGCCTCAGTGTCAAACAGTTGGCTGTCAAGCTCATGCCATAGACACACAACCAGGATAACCATTAGTCCATAAACAGACACCCTTCTATAGACAAATGGTTAGGGATTTCTATGGTCATGTTTGTGGTGAGATAATAGCCATAAAGCTATGAAATACAGCTGTTCACGTGAAATACGGGCTAAATGGAACTGGAATCAAGAAAAAAAAATGTCTTTAAATAGGGTGTGGGTTTGTATCAAAGAAAAACTGGGTGACTTTTTGAGGATCATGTAGGATATGTGACGTGGCTTGCTCTTTCGGCATGAGGGCAAGTCATGAGGAGACTTAAATGTTGCTGTTATATTTAGGAGTGCTGGAATCATCTTTTTCTTCCTCTTTCTTTTCTTTTTCTGGATGGCCAACAGCATTCAAACTTAGATATGTTTGAAATTTTACAAACTATGCAGATCTAAATCTTGAATTGTATCTGGCCAATTCAAGTAGTAATGCAATATAATTTTTTTTTTTTTTACAATAACTCTTGTATATTTTAGTTTCCTTATTCAGATATTGTACATTTTACATAAAAGAATTCTGAATCCAACATGGTGCCACTTGCAGCCTTCCTCTTTTTTTAGAAACAGTATGTTGTTGTGTTTACAGGTGTAGTGTAAGTACACTTTCAGATTTATTAAAGGTGTATTGGTTTCACTTGTGTCCTTTACCTCTCTTTGACCGCCCATTGCATACGTCTGGACAAGTCATCAACTTCTCCCAACTACTGGTTAACAGTAAGTACTTTATTGCAGCTTGATAATCTGCGGAATTAATCTTTTTCTTATGAAGAAAACAGAGTGGCTGATAGGAACAGCGTTGAAAGACACGCTGAGGACACAGACACCGCCAGCTCCCACATCTATCCTTCTCAACAGCAGACTTCCCAATAGTCTCCGGCTTCACATAAGCCTGTCGTTGGGATTTAGAGGTTATTACTTTGTGTTCCCGTCTTTGTCTGAGGGGTCATCTTTCTGAGTTGAGGTGAGACCGGGTTGAACACAAGAGGAACACAGTGTAACTGAGTAATGCAGTATTGATGTTAAACACAAGTTTGTGCTCGTTGACTCTGATGGAAATAATCTTTGATGACAAACGTGGGAGTGTGGGGTTACCTAATATTTGTCAGTGAGAAAACGATGAGAAGTGAAATGGTAAAGTAGCTTGTGAGAAGACCCCCCCTCCCCTCCCCTCCCCTCCGCTCCCTCATCACCCCCCAGAGCGCCCCTAATTGTGAGACCTATAGTGTTTGAGTACTGAAGGTCATGGGTGACACCTGTTTCCCGTCTCATCTCCCAACATCAAGTTAAATCGCTTGTGATCGGTGGGGGGTCTCGTTGACCTACTGTACATGCAAATATTGGAGACAGTTTGCCCCCTTGTGGAGGAAGATAGCCATTTATTCCACGCCTGATGAGTGAACCAAGCCAGAATGTCTGCAAAATTAGTCAGAATAATAATCACTTGTGCAATGTAAAATCTATTTAATATGACGTGAATTTCCTCAGATGCTCTCAAAACAGGCTCAACAAGCAATGTTTGCCAAAAGCTGTCTGGTTTTATTGGACCTCTCCTGTTGGAAGAGTCGTACCTGTTTGTGCTGTCCTGCTGGATGACAGAGAGCCGTCTGTTTTCAGTTGTCATGGCCAGGATCCGGCTCTTGTCTTTTACCATATGGTGTTGTTAAAAAAAAAAACGAAAGCACACATATACACTCAGATGTATCCATAGATCCATACAGACACAGTCCAACACCTTTACAGAAGACTTGCGCTAGGGGAAAGCTCCGCAAAAGCAGGAAATCATCTGCTCCCAGTCTCTTTATTAGCCCCCAGTTTCCCAGATGGCTTCTCTGCAGCTGAGGCGTGAAACTGCTCCATGTTTAGGCCTGGCCTAGCCTAAGCCTCCATACACGCCACTGTGCTTGCAGCTGTATCCTGACTCAAGGTACAACCCCAGCTGGTTCTCCTCTCCTAACCCTCCTCCTCTTCCACTATTTATCTTCTCTCCATTTCTTCTTTTTTTTGCCCCTCCCTCCATCCACATGCCACTTATGTTTCAGGAGTTTAATAGTCTCTCTCGCACTTGCCCTCTCCACTGCCAAACAACTGTGTGGTTTTCAGAATGCATCCATATGCATGCCGTGTGCCATACTTGCAAAATATTGATTATTTCTAGTGAAAACAAAACTCACTTTAATACTTATGTCATGATTGAATCTGTGAGTCACATGTATTTGAAAACATCTTACTGATATAATTTCCCATACAGAGTGTGGACGAGCAACACTTCCTTACTAACACACAGAATAATATCCAACAATGATTGTAAACATATGAGTACTGTATGGTTATATTTCATTAAAATCCACTTTTGAGGGAACAGACAGCAGATGGCATCAGTGTGCCTTCAGTTGAGCTCTGACCAGTTCATGCTTGGCTCAGGTTTTTCAGAGCAGGACGTTAGCTGCTGAATGTATAACTAATACTGACCTTTGTCTGCCCTCTGGTGGATTTAAACCTAAACACCAACCATAATAATATGATAATTAGCATGAGACAAGTGAGTCAGAGCGGTGTCAGCGAAAAAAATAATATTTTGGGGCTGACACTGCACTCTCTAAGCAGTATGGGGCGTGTATCCCACACCGTGCACTCTACAAAGGCAAAAAGTGTCATCAACTCACACAGTAACCATACTAGTCATTATCACTACACAAACACTGTAACCTGATTTTTATAATCTTGTGACAGTAATGTCAGCTTCTTCACTTCTCCACCGAGTGTATCCAGGTGTTGTCATGGGAACATGCCGTAGATGGGAGCTGACAGCTGTTTGGGTCTACAAATTATTCAGCCAATCTGGCAAC
This sequence comes from Micropterus dolomieu, assembly GCF_021292245.1. Classification (NCBI taxonomy): domain Eukaryota; kingdom Metazoa; phylum Chordata; class Actinopteri; order Centrarchiformes; family Centrarchidae; genus Micropterus; species Micropterus dolomieu. Next base: position 29,467,614 of record NC_060167.1, read on the forward strand.
CCCGCCTCCTGGACAGATGGAGAGGTTGGCAAGGTAGTGATCACATTTAGCAACGTCACACATCACTCTGGATTTGCCATCAGCCAAACTCATTCCATCACTTTCCCCCACCCTCATATTTCCATAGAATGGGGAAGTAGAAAAATGAGCAGACACAGGATGGGATTCAGCTGAAGGCTAATAAAGGAACACAGATGGACAGACTAACTCTCTTCACTTTGGTCCAAACATAGCCATCATAGATGCAGTTTAACATGGAAACATTTCAGAAAATCACTGATGAAAACTATTCATTTGTTATTATACAGTAACAGGACTACAGCACTCTACAGTCATGCTATATTTAGGCACAGTGGCGCTCTTAGCTAAATACTAATGTTCACAATTACTATGTCTACATGCTGATGTTTAGCAAGTATGATGTTTACCATGTTCACTGTTTCTGCTTTGTGCAAACATTTGCTTGTTAGCACAAAGATAAAGTAAAACTGATGGGAATGTCATTTATTTTCGGTAATAAACCAAAGTATTGGACAAGTTCATGATGGTGCTAGAGAAAGTTAGGGGATCACCAACATCACTAGGATTCATCCTCTGGGCACCATGAATATATGTACTAAATTTCATGTCAATCCATCCAATAGCTGTTATGATTATATTTCAGTCTGGTCCAAAATGGCGGACTGAATGACATTGCCATCCATAGAGCCATGTGGCTAAAGTAGCTACAAACCAGCAAAAGTTTAGCAACTGGTGTGTTGAGCCTGCTGCACTTCTGATGGGTACTGTCCATCAAAACCAACATTGTGGTTGACTTTACTAACCAGTAAAGTGCCCCAGTGAGGCACTGATCCACGTGAGCCTTCTCTCAATATCTCGATCCATATGTTATATATCCTTCAGTCATATAAAGGCTACACAAGAAGTTCTCTGGAAAAGTCTTACACCAGGTTGTTAGTGGAATAGTTCAAAGCAGAAGCAGCACTCTCTAAATCTGGCTCATCAGAGCAACTTATCGATTTGGCCGCCAAAGACCTCATTTGTCTCCCACTTGGTAAAGTCTCAGATGACAGAACGCATGCATTTTACCCCCTGCAAGTGGCGGCCAACATTAGACAGAGAGACAGAGTATTAATTAGGCCCCACTCTCTCCTGCGCCACCCCTCTCTCACCCTCACCTCTCTGGATGCTCCCACAGAATGGGCATCTGTGGCCAACACTGGAAATGAGCCTTGAAAGTGTAATTAATGAGCACTATGCTGAGATAATTACAGAGAACAAAATTATTGATCAGTCCAGCAAACTCCTGAGTCTTAAAAATGTCTGACCTGAAAAGTCTTACCTCATGCTGGTGTCAGGAAATACGGTGAGTGAGGCAATGTAATACAGTGGACCATATAGGAGGTGGGTGGGGGTGGGGGGTCCATCACTCCTGGGGGATTATTGAGATGCATTAAGAGTATCTCAAAGTGAGAAAGATTCTTGAACTCCGACCTGATTTGACTCATCAGGAGTGAATATCTATCCTCGGCAGAATGATTGCTGATTTTCGCAGAGGGAAAAAAGTCAGAATTACAGCAAGAAAATCCCAAAGCCTATCTAAGAAGTATTTGTGGTGCCAGTGTAGCTCAGCAATAAGTCGTAATAGTAGTTATTGCTACATTTTACCATGAGTCTAATGGTAAAGTATAAAATTAAACCATTAAGCAGTATGTCTGTGTGTGCTGGCTATAACAGATGAGAATGCCATGAACTGTCACCATAAGAAAAACATCTAGTCTGTGTAACATATTTAATAGTGTAACCTCTGACGGCCTCAGCTTTCAAATTGTTATATTTGGTATTTAACACATTAGTGTATATACACTCCAATGTTGTCAGCATCCAAACTTTTGTGTTAGAGTAAAGAGTTGTGGTTCTGGCGCTGGTTCTACATCATAGGGTTTTTGGCCATGTCAGCCGCTCAAATGACAAAAGTCATCATGGAGTTACGCAGCAACAATTGCTTTGCCATCAAAATTGGTCCAGACAGCCATGCCCCCTCTCAGGATGAACTGCATGGTTTTGTTTCCAAAATCGCCCTCCGTCTCTTCAATAATCTTTATCACTTAATATCACTAAACGCAGTGTACTAGCTCATGTTTGTGTGGCATTAAAGATATGTTTAGCCTGTTAAGTTACAAAATGCAAACCGTGCAACGTTAGATAAACAATTGGCAGAACAAGTTTAGCTCACTGCCTGTACTGTTGCTGACTTTAAATGCAGGTTCAGCTGTCTCAGTCTCACAGCACATTTACTGAAAATGTGATAATACCTATTTTCTCTTTTTCTTTGATGTTGCAAAGTGGGCTGTGATATCTCATTGGTTTGGTGTCTGATTGGAATGACTGCGAGAACCTGTAACACACTAGCGAGACACACTTCAAGAATAAACATCCAGTTTGTCAAAGTTGATAACGATAGCTATCATAACTTAAACAAACAAGCCACTGCTTTCCCTGTATTACAAAAGCTTTGTGATGTACTATGACTGCACTTTGAAAGTGGGACCAAAAATGTGATTGAAATATTGATTACAGGACAGAGGAAAGATGATGATATTGCCTGAAATGAGATCAAATGATTGTCTGCTATATTGCTGCAGACCTGTTACATAGCGTGTGTGTGTGTGTGCGATAGAAAAAGAGCAAGTGAGATAAAAAGTATGTATGTGTAAATGTGTGTTCGCTTCTCTCCTCTCCTTTTCCTTTCCTTTCCTTTCCTTTCCTTCCCTCCACTCACCTGTGCTGCACAGGTAATGAGGCTGCAAGCTGATGACCAGATGAAAGATGGACAGTGGGAGTGACAGGTTTATTTTTGGCCTTATGAAACAGCACCAAGCATGAAAAATGACATGCCAGCTTGAATAATTAAACAGCTTCAGAGCTCTGCGGATCCACCAAACCTGAGAGAGGATGTTCATTTTATTTCTGGCAAGGAGCTGCTTAGCAGTTACGAAATGCCTCACGGATAATTTAACAAATTGGGGTGTCGAATGAGCAGATTTTTCTTTCAGCAAGAGGCCTGTTATGGTATCATCTTGTTTGACCAGCGCGGCTTACGAATGTCTTGCTCTAAACACAAAGTCATATCTAACAATAATTCCATGATGCCCTTCCTTCCCTGTTCACTCATAGGCTAATACCTATGAATACTCTTACTGCCACTGCTCTGTTCTCAGGGCTCAATTTTCTATTCTATTTCTGTGTATTGAGCATCAAATGCGGTGCAGGGCCCTTGTGTGGGATTAGAGGTCTTGTTCCATCCTAATAGGCCCTTGACCTTCGCAGCTCCGTGACAGGGCTTTGGCTTTAGCCCTTTACGGTAGAGTCCGCTGCCGGGGCTCCCATGATGCAAATTTCATGTCACAACATCAAACGGCGTGCTGATCAAAGGTCAGCCCTCCTTTGTGTAGGTGTTTGATATCAAAATTTCTATTTCATCTCCAGCTGTCAAGGGCTGTTAGAGCTGAAGAGCAAAGGATGGAGGGAGGGAAAGGAGAGCAGGAGTGGTAGTCAAAGTTGATAAAAAAAGAAATGTAGGGGACTAAGCTTAGAAATAAGGCTACAGGAACTTGTGTTCCAACACACATTTACATTCACCTGTTTATTTGTCCTGAATAGTTTCACCTTTTCTGATGAAGACATCTGTTTGGCAGATTTATAGAACAGCACAAATGAAAGTGAGTTGCACACAGTAGTGTAATCAAATGCTACATCTGAAATATACTCTTTCTCAGTGGAGATTCTCTGCTCTGATTGTGTTTTCTATTTCCTCATGCGTTCCCCATAAGCCCTTGAAAATAGCGGATGAAAGGGAAGAAGGAAGTTGGAATCGATGCATCATTCCGATTAATTAGGGACATGATTTGCTGAGGCGTCTCCGAAATAAACCAATCTGAATGTGGAATTAAGATTCAGGGAGAGCAGTCGGGCCGCGCTGCATCCAGATCTGTGACATTATGCATGAAATTATGGTTAAGAAAGAAGCCATCTCTCTCAATCATAACGACACACTCCTGTGGCATTCAACGAGTGTGTCTCTGTGTGGGGATGGATGCACTTTATATGTTTGCATGCGTGCTAATAAAAAAGAAAGGTCATGCATCACACACTGCTGCCTTCCCAGCAACAGAGCAAACACACCGCCACATCAGCCACATGTTTAATCACCTGCACCGCCTTCACTTGTAATCTCTCACACAGACAGACGGGCCACCCAATAAACCACACTCTTCACTTATATAGCCAGGAGAAATTAAATCACATCTGCATGAGGCGCCGGTGTAACTTTTGGGACTGGCAGGAAAGCGGGATTAACATTGGACAATGTGGCAGCATCACCGCATCCCATGCAAATACACTATACCTGCAAGCCTGAGGAATAAATCTCAGGCACCCCCATCCAAGGCCATGCTGGCAGCATTTTAAGTATGAAGAATGTCAAGTGAGTAAACCATCAGTATGTCAGTCAGGACAAAGTGGGGGAGGGATCATGTTTGGCTTGCTTAGGATCAACTTACTGTCACTTTAAAATAATGTAATTTTTGGGGATGGTCCGCCTTGTCTTTTCTACAATTTACTCATGTTCTCCAAATGAAACATTTCTTTTGTTTTTGAAGACACCACATGTGCAGTCTGAGCAGAAGCAGAGGCCAAAGATCGTTTTTTAATTGTGTCAAAAAATCTTGATGCGTTTCATAATTATGTTTATCTGTGGTGTACCTGCATTTCTGTTTCTCAATGATAGGTGGCAATGTTGCTCTTCCATAGAAACCCACTCAGCTACACTATTTTCAAATAGCTGCTCCTTGCAAACATTTCTACTCCTAATTGTTCAATTTACGCCCATCAGAACACACTTTTGGCAGATATACTGCTTTTTGGAAACACAAATGAAGGAAACACTTGAAGTTATAAAGGCAGGGAACATGTATTATGAGGATGTAGGACTTCCACTTTAGAACAAAGGGGAACTAATAACAGTCAGTTGCCACAATAATTCAAAATATGTTTCAATTTTATACTTGAACAATCACATTTAAAACAAAACAGAAAGAATAAATAAAAAATGAAAAACCTATTCAGTTGCTACATGTGCCTGATACATGATGCCATTCTCTTTGGGGTTCTTTCAATTAAAATAAGCTTTTATCTGAATGTTTGCATTACAACCTGGACCTTTTTAGTTTTTAAGAAGTTTTATTTTTTTAACTTTTCTCTATATATTTCTTCACACACACCACTTTTATCCATCTGCTGGCATGTGAAATGATGTTTTAGTGAAATAGGAAATGTTTAAGCCACATCTGTCCACACCTACACAAAAATCCCAGCACATACAGTCCACTAATACAGTGGAAATGGACAAATAGTAGTGACATGGCTACAAGGAGAGAGTGAATTTGCACTCATGGAATCAGAGATTGTCTCTCTGTAATTCATAATGTTACTTAAAATATGAATTAAAGAATGACAAGAATGGGAGATGCCTACTTAAACAGCCACATAATAAGGGATGTGGCTGCAGAGATAGATTAGTTGCATGGGGGTAATTACTCTCCCCCTGATACAAATGAAGGCACAGGGGTTATCTCCCAGCTCATGAATAGGCTTTGTTTATAGAGGCTCCTCGCGGCATTAATTGCCTGACAACCCTAACCCTCACCATGTTCATGGAAAGGTATGAGGAGCAGAAAAGGGGGACAATTCCCTTTCTTTTATTTCTTTCTGTTGTTTTTTTTTTTGTCTGGCCTCACCACCTGTGGAGAGAAGGGGAGAGAGCGCGAGGTGGAACAGAATTTAAATGAAGTTGGAAAAGTTGGGAGAGTGAGAGACGATTGGCAGAGAGAATGGGAGACGTGGGCGGACAGAAACATAATCAGCGGCAAAATGAAACAAAAAACAAGATAGAGGAGGGCAGGTGAAGGGAAACACGAGCGAAGACGGGGAGAAGTGGGGAGGAAGAGAGACATCGCTTTCAGGGGTTGTTCACATCCTCTTCTCTACCGCTCATCCCTGATGTGGAGATGGAGGGAGCTTCTTAACACCTAATTACAGAGCATTCACACACACATCCACACACACTGGTGGAGTTGTGTCAGTGTGACAGGTAATATGTCCCAGTAGCTGAGATATAATAGAAAACATCTCACTCTTGCTGCAGTGATTGTAGTGTAACAGAACCTTTGTGCTTCACTTCACCATCCTAAAAAAGTCCCCATAATGGGACAAATGAGGCATGAGTGTAGTTTGCTCTGTCCGGCTGAGGGCAAGCCAGGCCGGAGATAATAAACTCTGACATTTCCAGTCTTATTGTGGCAGAAGGTATCTGGCTGCACTCATCCCCACCACTCCTTGGTCTACGCTCTATCCTGACACCTCAGGTCAGTAACTTTGACTCGCTAACCACCCTCATTAGTATTCTAGAAAGCTCCGTGGCAGACATCCAGTTTCTGCGCGGGGGAAAACAAAGGCTGGTGGTGTAGTTGCACTGTAGGATTCTGCTTCTTCCAAATTGCTGTGATATGAGGCAGAGGGCTGAGGAGAATGGGGAATCATCTCTGCAATACAAGTTGTAGTCTCCAAAAGAAACTCTTGTGGACAAGCACATCAAAATGTAGCGACGTTTGTGTTTAAACTGAAGGGTTATAGATAAAGCCTACGCCTCGGAGAGTGTTGAGACCAGTGGTGGAATGCAACTAAGTACATTTACTCAAGTTGTGCACTTACTTTTTTGTTCCTTATACTTCTACTTGACTACATTTCACCATCATTGTACTTTTTACATCTCCATTTTATTTAACAGTTTTAGTTACAAATGACTTTGCAGATGAAGACTGTATGTATAAAATACTGACAAATGACGTTTTCATGGACGTTTTTACATTGTGATATTCTGCATTTTTCTTAAAGGATACATCTGGTGATATTCAAAACCACCAATAAATTCATCCTGCTAATGAGAATTGTCTGTGTAGCCAAAACATGACAAATCTATTCTTTTGTGCAATAGACCTGTATTGTTGTCTACCATAGGTGTCATTTACACTGGTGATGCTGGGGACTTGTCCCCCACCACATTTTGAAATAACAGATTTTTTCCCCACCACTTTTTGAAAGCATTTGTTAAAAATGTTCAGAAAAATAGCTTGCAACAAGAAATGTTAACTAACAAATAAAAGGTTTATTTGCACAATGACAAAACATGCAATGCAATTTAAATAAATAAAATAATTAATTATAATTAAATAAAATATTTAAATAATTTAAATAATAACAAATGTGCATTGTTTAAAAAAAGTAACTTAAGCTAAAAAAAGCGGCAGATTACTGCATTATATTATGTTATATTTTTATATTTATGAATTGTCACATGCCATCTAAATTTTTTGTTTCCCTTTATATAAATAAAGACATTTCCACTGTAAACTGGAGCAGAAAATGTCTACTGAATGCAGGAAAGTTCTGGGAGGACCCCCAGACACCCCTCTCATGTATGTCAGCATTTCATATGTCTTCAAAATAGTGTTTAAAATCTTTTTTCATCTTGTTCTCGTGCAGCGTCACGTCTCATGACCCAAGTGTATCATCACGCCCCTAATCTGAGGCCTTATGTCCCCACCACTTTTCAACACAAAGTGACGTCCTTGTTGTCCACCATTAAAACAATTTAAACATTTTAAATTTAAGTTTTTAAACCACAGCATTGAGCCACACTGTTGCACTTAGTGACATGCTTCTTTATTACTAACAACATGAGCACTGCAGTTTAGAGTCCATACTACATACTCAGTCCTGGAAATCGTTCCCATAAAATTCACTATTTTAATCCGTTCTCAAATATTTACATTTTCAGTGTAGTGAATGGACATATGACTGCCAGACACAGACAGGATAGGGAGGTCAGAAAGTACTGCAGGCAAGAAACTACAGAAAGCTGTACAGATCTGGACTAATGTTTGCACAACACAGACTGTAAGCTTAAAGTCCTAAAGTGGCATTTAGTAAAAAATAATGAATCAAATGAAAGACAACACAGGCACAGTCTGAATATGATCAGTTTTTAGGCACGTGTCTTGACAGACCCCAAAAAGTCCTGCTTTATTGCCTGCTCTATAACTTTTTATAGACTTGAATAAAAGAAATGTAATAAAAACAAATCAGAACATATTGCCACAACATTTGTTTTGATGGCGCGGTTTAAAAATACAACCATTCACTTGCAAATATTCTGCTGTTTGTTTTCATGTTGTACATCAAACGCAGCCGGGAGGAGAAAATTAATGTGCAGATAGTTGAAAAGACTGTTTCCAGAAAATATACAGTGTACGGGTCATAAGTGCAATTTATCTTTAGCATAAATCCTACATGTGTTCCTTTTAAATATGTCCTAAAAAACTCTAACATCACCCAGCTTATTTATCAAACAAATAGCTTTTGGATAAATCTCCTGGTTAAAGAACCTTGCCCCTGCACTTTAAACAGCACTATTATACCTTGCCCACTAATTCAGTGACTTGGCCTGCGGTCATGGGATTAAAAGAGATAAGCACTGGTGAATATTCCACTGCTTCTGGAATGGAGGTCTCCCATTTATCACCCAGTGAGACCAGTGAATAATACATGGGCTCGTCCAGTCCATGCACAGTAAACCAAGGGCACTTGTAGTAAAAAAATATTGCCCTTGTCTAACCAGTTAGGCCTCCCTGAGGCTGACTCCGACAGGTCTATTTGGAACAGTCTTGTTTGACCTCTCCCTATGTCTTCCCTTGGAGCCATGCATGCAGCTGATCAATCACTTGACGATACACACACCTCCGTTCATTTCTATGCATGTGCACACACATAGCCTACTGCTTTATTCTGTCTCTTGCTTTCCTTGGACAGAAAACTCAAGGGCTGTATTGTATCTGCTTCCTATCAAAAGTGAACACTGCTGCCTTGAAACATGAAACAGTAATGTCTGGTATGCCTGTAAGCTAATATCAACAGAGGTCCACATCACTCTGCTCTGGCATGCATGGTTTTCCTCAGTGGAGCGGCATTGATCACACTAGAATGACTCTGATTGCCGCACACTCCTCAGCGAGGAGATGGGAGTCATGAATCCAAATGTTGCAGCAGGTGTCGGCAAGAAACATCGCGCCCAACTGAGGTCTTTTTCCGCATGGGCTGAGGCTCAGGTCTGAGGCAGCGTATTCGCTGATCTTCAAATGGGAAGGGGGGACATGGAGGAGTGAAAGCCCCAAACCGTGGGGGATACACAACAGCATGCGCACCGTGAGGGATCTGGTTTCATATTGTGTGGAAAACCTTCCCATAGACTAGTGCGGCAGCTATGAGTGAGATGATTAAGTGCCAAAGTTGCATTTTCTCCTCTGAGCAGGCAGCCCTGAGGCCAGAGAGGCTGCATGATTGCCTCTGTGTGCTACATTACATTGACATGATGGAGAATGCTCTCCTGGGGCCTGAAATAATGTAAAAGGAAAGTGGGAGAGAGGGGGAAAAAGCCTTTTCTGCCGGGACATCAGAATTCTCTGCGTGCAATCGGATTTGCTGATAGATCTCCCCGCGTTACCGCCTCAATATTGATGACAGGCAGAGCATTCGCACACGGGTGCATGGCAGCATACACCAAGGGAGTCCTCTAATCCGATTCTGCTATTAGAGCCCAGAGCTCCCCACTGGGCGTCTTGAGCCTCCTGGCCACTCTGGCTCACCCTGACACAGAGAGCTCAACCATGCTGTGGACGCACAGGTCTGTGAAGAAGACCACAGGAGGACAATTTAGAAGGCGAAAAAAGAGGCTTGTCAAATTGGACAAAATGTACGGAGTGCATATATTTTCTCCCTTAACTAATTAGCGGGAGGCTAAAAAAAGCCAAATTTTATAAAACCAAATCCATCAGCCGGACAAGTGGAACAAATGAGTCGACCTCACAGTGGGAGGCAGCACAGCCTTATTTGTTTGCTTTTACAACTTGAAGGGCAGACGATGCACGGTCACCCAGCAGCAGCCTACTGAAACTGTCCCCAAAGTTACAGCCAATGTGAACCTTGGATTCCAGCTAGTCACTGTGGTTTTTGGCAGACAGATCAAAACATATGAGCTTTGATCCAGTGTTGTCAGCGCAGTTATATTTCCAACACAGCTTCAACACATGGGACATTTCCTTTTTGGGCTCATCCCTGCTAACCCGAGAGTTTGCCTACCATCTCATTGCCATGAAAGCATGAATGGTTATTATCGCCACAAAACAGGACCACACACTATGATTGCAACAGACTGGATAATGCTCAGGCAGCTTCCAGCAGACGGATATTTAAACAATCGTATCTTTCCTCAAATGAACTCAGTCTTGAGGAATTCTTGGTTGTAAATATAAATGTTTATCTCGTACTTTGTAACTCCTTGCTGCAAAAAAATATGCAAACTAGACAATATTTAGCCAAATCATTTAAAGGAATAGTTGGACATTAATAGGCTTGTTTGCTTTCTTGCCGTGAGTTAGAGGAGAAGATTGATACCACTCTCATACCTGTCCATTCAGTGTAAAGCAACAGCCAGTTAGCTTAGTTTAGCATAAAGACTGGAAACAAGGAAACATTTAGACTGGTCCTTTCTGAGGGGGAAAAAAATCAGTCAATGTCATGTCAAAAATCAATGTCTGTACAGCAAGTATATGCATTTCTATCAATGAGGCCAATGTGATACGCAGGCAGGCCGTTACAAAGAGGAAATAATCTCGATGCATTTCCAACGATCCAATACATTAAACATACAAATGAAGCAACTGCAAATGTGGTACGATATGATTCACCCCTATTTTGTTTCAACATGATTTAATTCAACACAATGAATGCGATATGACAAGAATATGATGCTATGGAATTCAATGTGGTACAAAGAGTATGATTTTATTTCTTTGACTCTTCTTAACCTCTTGGAAGCAGACACCTATTTCTAGAAAAAACGCCTAAAATAACATACCAAAAATGAATCTGTAGTAACTCTTCAACCATTAGGCTTTGATGCACAATTCTGTGCAGACTTTCTGTGTGGAAAGTCTCCTTTGATAGGTAATCAACTACTAAACCTATTTATTTTTCTATTAAAGAGTAAAGGAGGAGGATGTGATGGTATAAAATCTATATTTTAATAGCAATATCACCAACAAAACCATCATCCTGTAGATTATAATGCAAGTGAATATCTTCTAATACACCTGGAATACAACTGTAACTGTAAATTTGATGAAAAGAAACTAATATACAACAATTATTACACAATTCTTCAAAAATAGACCAGGCGAATGTCCATGTTTTGGATACTGTTTGGATACTACTGTTTATATATTCACTTTTATTGGGAGTTTTTTTTCAAAACACTATTTCTGTCGATACAACGACATTCCAAATAACAGAAAGCTTCCAAAACAATGAAATATTGTTAAAAACTGAACATTGATCAACATTTCTGTGACCAAAAGCACATGCTTTACAGGCCCACAACTTGAGAACAGAACATCCTGCGGGGTTGTAAGCGGGCTCTTCCTCTTCGTATTGAAGAGACGAATCATTTGGTATATTCATTGTTTTCAGTCATGTGACATGCGTGGTGACCTGGAGGGCAAAACAACAGACAAACATAGCGGTTCACACCACAACTCCCCTGTAGAGACACCGCAAAAGCAATCAAATTTTGCTTGGATCAGTTTTCAACTTTCAAACAGAAAGATATGAACACAAACTGCAAGTGTTGGGCATATCCGATCCATATAATGTTACAGCATCCGCTGCTGCATTTCTACCGTTAAAAAGCGCCAGGTCCCTGCCACCGCACTGCGGTAACAGCCTAGGCAAGAAACATCCAGCATTCTGGCAACACAAAAGTAACAAACTCAAAGTAACAGTGCTTGCTTATTGGTTGGCAGGCAGCGGAAAATAACGTTTTACTTGGAATGTGACGTCACGTTAAAACTAACTCCTAAAATCCAGATTTATTGATCATAAATGGGCCACAACTTCCATATCTGGCGTTATGCGCCTCAACAACAAACATTAGCAAACAACTTTGTCAGCAGTTTGATTTGCTAGGGTGGGATTGTGTGTTAAGGGGCTTTTGGGTCGACTCAGACCATCTGCTCATCAGCGCCTCAGGTGGGCTTAGTGAGAAAGAAAGTCAAAAGCAAAAAAGGCCCCTGTAAACATGAAGAAGGACCTCCAGGTCTGTATTTACAGCAGCCTCCCATAGTACTCCTATTTGTCTCCCCCTGAGTGGCGGGCTAGGGGAACCTGTGGCTCTTCACAACTGCAGACAGGCCCCCAGAAGTATATAATAACCCATTATCTCCATCTCTGACAAAAACACACATTTAAACTACAATCACACCCCCTACCTCCTATTCCGCATGCATCTCATCTCTTCTCCTCTTCTTCTGTTCTGCAATTCAGTCGTTGCCAACCTGGGATTACACCATTTAACCCCCTGCTCGGTCTTTCTCTCATCTTCCCAAGAGACTACTAAGAGATGGGCTCACAACTAAAGTGGGGCCTTGTAGAGAAAACACTTATTAGAAATGTAAAATTTCTTAGAACGTAAGAATGAGATATATTTGGAATAAAAACACCAAACAGCAGTTGTGTGTCTTTATCTGAGCAGCAAAAGATGATCCCATCTATTCCTATACATTATCTGGAGACACCTCTTCCAATTCAATTCTTGCAATTTTGTCGCGCTGAACCAGTATCATATTGTGAATGCACACTATAATAATACATCTCTCGTTTGTTGTGCTGTGACCAGAAAATTCTGATGGCAAGATGGGAATAAAGTAGAAAGTGATCAGTTTCAATGTATCTAAAAGGGACATCTGTGGAGGGGTAAACAGAAACCAAAGCTATCATCAAATAACAGCGACCCCAGGAAGCCTTTTTCTCTCATTCAACAGTAGCTAGGCCCAATTTCACAGGCCGCACTGTGGCTGAATGGGAAGAAATTGGGGGAAAAAAGTGAAATCGATTGCTTAGATTGCAGTTGTACTTTTATTTGTCTCTCCTTCTGTCATTTTACAGTGTTATGCAGTGTTAGAGCACATTCCCAGCCTGTACAGCTCTGATAATAGCACTGCAGTAAAGGTGCTAGCTTTAGGTTTGAAATAACACTGCTAAATACTAAATACTGCTATAAACAATCCAGGTAGGAATGTAGGCCTAATGTCAGCTGCTAGGCTATGACTACATGTTTATACACTGTTTGTTATTAAAGTAAATGTAATGAAACATTTTCATAGAAAACATTAATAACACCTAATGAACACAAACATCACACAAGTTGTAAATCCTGACAGAAAATACTTTGGTGCTGCTGGCAGTATTCCCCTATGCCACAACTAGTTGTAACAAAGTTACCAGGACCTCTAGTACAGTCCATTAGTAAGTAACACATTTTCTATTATTGTCGGTTTCATTGGTGGTTTCATTTTGACTTGAGAGTGTTCAAGTTCATATAGGGTATCATTGTACATATGACATGCAAAACCCTTTTTTTAGTCCACTATGAATTATTTTTAAAAAATACTATTTTTGAATAGTACAGCAAGACAATGATAGGACTACCTTTCCAAGATTGTTCCCAGGAGTCAGCATTTTAATCTCATTGTAATTGTTTTAAAGAGGTGGTATAATGCTTTTTAGCTTTTTCCCTCTCCTTTATTGAGTTATATACCTTTTAGTGCATGTAATAGGTTTGCAAAGTGAAAAAGCCCAAAGTCCAGCCCAAATGGAGTTCCCATCTTCCACAGAAAACTCTGCTCTGAACTGCCTGAAAACAGCTTGTTTGTAGTCCAGCCGCTTCCCTTTCATCCTTGTGACAACACAGGGAAGAAAGCTAAACGCGCCTCATATAACGCTCGGCAAGCGACTAGTCCAACACGCCCTCAAAAACACCGGTGGAAAAACACTGAGCTGCAGCACACATCTCTCCTCTCCCTTCCAAACACTACTTACCCTCCAGGCAGTCAATAGACATGAAGTTGTTACTGTGATGTAGAGACAGAGCTCAGTTAAAACTTTATGGATGAAAGATACTTTTGTTACAGATGAATAACTCACCACTCTGAAATTCTTGCTCCAGTCTTGTTGCCAAGCTGGTTGGAAACAGCTGAAATGAAGCCGTCTTTACCGACTTCTCACTGACCTCCCCTTCTCTGCTTCTGAATGGCTAGTAGTCCTTAACTAGGAACTGCGCATGTGCAACTCCCAACAAAGATCATTTAGAGACAAGATGTAACACTCCATAGCTAAAACGAAACCTTCAACACAGGGTGAAAAGATGAGCTGCAGCTATGTGCAATATGAAAAGAAATATTGTGTTTTTGAAAATCAAACCATGTAAACCTGTTCTGGTACAACCCCTAAATAAGATTTTGAACCTGAAAATGAGCATAATACCACCTCTTTAATTCAAATCCAGTATGTGATGAAGCACAGAGCCAACACAATAAAAAATGTGTCAAAACATATGTGCCTGTTGCTAAAAATTTGCAGAAGGAACTTTTAAAAGCTGAAATTCTGAAAGAGGTTGAAATTGCAATTAAAATGGAAGTGCTTAAAGACGTCGAAGCTTCATATTAAGTCTAAGCACAGAGTGATGGTGAAGTTTCAATTTACCTGTGGTGAGTGAAGTTGAAATATCAGTTGAAGTGACGGCACTGAAAGAAATGTGTGCCAGTCAAGTGTATAAATTAAAAGATGATATCAATTGAAGTGTTGGTTGAAGTGTATGCACTAGAGCAGTTGGAGTAAAACAGCTGAAGTCGTGGGACTTGAAGAAGGAGCTGAAGAAGTTTCGTTTTTGTTCAGAGGTAAAGACCTGAAAAGGTGGTTGAAGTTTAAGCATTGAAAGGAGTCGAGGTATCAGTTGAAGTGTTAACAGTTAAAGCAGATACACTCTCAGTTAAATAATAAGGGTTGAAAGCAATAAAACTCTGAACTGACAAAGAGGACAAGCTTCAAGCTTTTAAGCTTCATATCTAAAGTTACTTAACTGCTACCCAAAAATTCAGACACACACATAAGCAACACAAATATCACATTATCAAGAAACAATGTGGAAACATCAGCAGCAGGCTAATGCTTTGATTGTTTAGCAGACACACTTTGCGATGCTAAACAATAGCATCATCAGACAGGCCTGTGTAATTATTCTTACAAGTCTATTATTACAATAATTCTAAATTAAAATACATAGTAAATGACTGCGTGTTAATACACTAGAATTACATGGCAACTGTAGTGTTCAATAAACAGCAATTAGTCTATTTCTCTTGACAGCATGAGGTTGCAGGTGCTGTCACATGTTGTGAATGTCAAAAGACCCACTGCAGCAAACTCTCACCTCGACTCTGATATAGAGCTCAAATTGCAATGAATTATCAACTGCCATTGCATTGCCTCATTACTGTTGACAGTTTGTGTGAAGAGCCTGAAATGTGCAATCAACATAATAATAGAGAGTTTAAATGAAATATTCAATTTTGACTTAATAGGTAGATGAAGAATGCATGTTTCCGTGGCAACTATTAATATTTAATCTTATATTTTCCCTTTGAATAGAGACATTTAATAAGACTTGCTTATTAGGGCTGAACAGTCAATTGAACGTTTATCGAAATCGCAATATGGCGTACTGTAATTTTCAAATCACAAGGAGGTGCAATATTGGTGAAAGGTGATATGTCTGTCAAAATATTATTTTAAATTAAATACTGTCATGCCGTAAAAAAATGTCTTGGCCTACACATCAGATTCTATAGACTTAAGAAAACATCTTTTCGTCGCTTCTTCTGTTTTGTACAGATCCCCTCAAAATCACGTAATAATTTTAATCAATGAAAATGAGCAATGATGTAAAAATGACCATTCACCTTAGTATCTCAAATCATCACAATTATAATATCAGTCAAAATAAGATATTTTTTCAAATTTGTTAAGCCCTATATCTTATTTCTGTTAAAACAAAATCATTCTTGTACTGAAGTGATTAATGTTATAGTATGTTGTTGATCTGTTGACCACAAATTATAATAAATTGTGGCATGAAATTTACTTCTTCTCTGAGTATGTCATTACCATGCTGGGTGGTAGAGTCGCAGAGGATGCCCACTGTAACTATGACAGGGTTCAGGGGTCAGAGAGTAAAGTTCCACCAGACAAGAGAATGGCATTTAAACAGAAATCCTGGATGGTAATCATTTTCAGACATCCAGCAAAGAATATTATTACCATTTTTAGAATCATTGTGTTAAATAAGCCTATAAATGTAACCTGTGACACATGTGTAACAGTAATTTCTGACAAAGACACAAAAGAATATATAATAAATAGTAAAATAAATAACTAAGAAAAAGTCATTGACTTGTTTTGACCAGAGGGCTTTGAGAGCCTGTGTGATCCTGTGCAAAATAGTATAACTAAGGGTGGTAATAAGAAATGTTTTTTAAATTAAACAAAAAATATGAAAACATGCTGGGAATATAACAAATCTGCCTAAATTTAAATTTATTTTGTTGCCCTGGGATAAGCCATGAAAAAACGTTTTTTACCACGGACATTTACCACAAAATTAACACATTAAGTAAATGTATAAACAAGACCATGGACTTTTGAAAATGTATCCAATGTGGGGAAAATTACACACTTTTGGACCTGTCCTTTGAACACCACACTATTCATTTATATGTGAAATCAAATGAACTGACTTGTAGAGGTTATTGAACTCTGAACCAGAGTGGTGATGATGTGCTTTTGCCAACTGTGCCACACAAACACACTATGCTAACAAAGGGTATTGGCAATACCTGAGCAAGACCATAAAGCAGCACATAAAAAAGACTGGATTAAAGAGTCACATAAGTTTTTGGTATAAAGAAAATATATCATAGGTTTCACTTGCCACCACACAACTACCATGTGCAAAATAATATAAGATGTGAGATAATTGTATACTAATCGTATTCTTTGAATTTAAAAATAGTTTAGACATACTTGTCACATACTTTTATGTATTTATTTACACAGGGGATCAACAGCTTGGAATACACAGGCCAAAACACATAGTTAGTGACGATGTTATATCCCATGCATGTTTTCATATTTCTGTTCGATTTTACACCCCTTACTTATCATAATGTAGGCCTTGAATTTTATATCACACAGGATTATGTCGTTTGCAAAATCAAAACAACTCAACTTACTTAGTCTAAATTACAAGCACTCTTCACTCTTCTCTGGTGTGTAGCACGTGCAGAAGCCAGGAAATCCCTGTGACTGCCCTCGCAGACCCAGTATTTTGGATCCAAACAGTGGCGGTCTGGCTATCTGGAATACTAGGACAATTCCCAGTGGACCGGCCAACCTTCGGGCCGGTGGGCCACCTTCCTTAACCTTTACTTTTTTTACTAATAATGAAAAAGTTCGCAGAAGGTTGAGCAACACGGGCCAACCCCCCCTTCTCCTCAGACCTGTTGGTTTATTCCATATGAACCTATGCAGCCCTTAGCCCCTGCCCCTTTGGTCTCAGTCACACACTGCAAAATGACACTCACAGCTGGAAGACGACCCACAACTAAATATGGAAAAGCAGTTAAGGGTCGGGCTGAAAAGTTCAGAGACAAACGAGTCAAAGGTCTTTGCTGAAATGCAAGTAAATGTCAAAAAATAACTGATTCGTTCTGTAGTACTAGGGTATGATGGTAACACTTTTTGCTTCAGCAACTATAACTCCCTGAATTTTTTAGCTAGAGTTCTCAAACTTTTATACAAAGTACCCACATTTGTTCATTACAAATGGCACCAATTCAATCCGCTACAAGAATATCACAGAGCTTGTGAGTTGATGTCAAATGCATTGTGTTCCCTTGTTCCAACCTACCCCAATACTGGGGTAAATTGCAACACATGCTTGGGTAAGTTGTAACAATGAGACAAAAGGAGCAAAAATAGATGCCACATTAAAAAACAGGTAGTGATATATATGAACAATGTTTTTCTCTCACTGTAACAGACTATACCTGATGACTCTCGCGCATGTATGTGTATCTAAATTTATCTGGCCTATAAACTAAACCCCGAATAGTCGAAGATTCGATGCTTTAGTGGGCGGAGCCTGATTCGACTGTCAGTCTCACAGTCGAAGCTTCACAGCGAAACAAGGATCATGCCATTTTGGCGATGTAGGGGTGCTCAACGTCTGATTTTACATGGGTCGTCAGTGCGCATGTGTAAGCGTAGCGTGTATGTGTGCAGTGGCAGTGGCTTCACTGGTGTTGTGCTTAGTTGTCTGCACCTCGCCGGACTTTCGGGTAATTTATCACCGTTGATGAACCACACAAAGAATATTTTATTGTTTTTAAATAGCCGACTTCTTGAAATAGACCCGCGAGGAACCGCACGTGCATGCAGTTGTCGACAGCAGTAATGCACGTAAAACTCTGCACAAGACCGTGAACCACAGGGAAGAGAGACAGAGAGCGCCTCAGTTTAGCTGAAAATTTGCAGTGTAAGTAGAATGAAAAGAGACTGTAGCTAGAGTATCAGTCGCCTATAGGCAGGACTTGACAATTCTAAATCAAGTATGTTAATCATTAGTTGGGGACAGCCCTAATACTTAATAAATACTACTACAATGGACTTAATTAAAGAACATATCTGTACATCCAGGTCTAACAAAAAAGAGGTGTGTGTCTGTGTGTGTCAGTGTGTGTATATTCTTAATCAATCACAGTCAGTGCTTGAAGTGGGCCGGTACTCACCAGTACGCAGTGCCAGCACTTCTATACAACATATGCCACCATGTGAACAAGATGTGAATGGGAGGTACTGGTAACAGTGCTGACAAATTAATACTGGTAACCCTGGAGTGCAGGCTTGGTGGGTCCAGAGACTGTATAAGACACTCTGTAAAATATTAAAATCAAGAAAGTCCCTAGTTGTATGTATAGGGGATAGCTGTAACACTTTTTAAAGAAGTGTCACAACCCGGCCCACCTCTGTCAGCCAATGTTTAGCCAGCTGTATTAGCATAGTGGTTTGAAATTAGAAAGGAAAAAATGCATCACTACATGCAAACTACATGTCAATCTAATAATAATCAAACAATTTTATCTGTAATAGTATAGATACTAAAGAAAATATACTCTTGGCCAAAAAATGTACTTTCTGAACTCAAAATCTGTTTTTCTCCTTATCTCTAATTGGTGGAATTGGTGTTGTTACAACTCTCCCCATGTTACAACCATACCCGGTCTCCCCTAGTACTAGTACCCGGGCCACAGACGCTAAGACCGGGAAGAAGAAGATGCCACAGCCCTGTTCACAGGTGAAAGATTAGACAGAGAGGACAGCGAAGCCAGAGATAGAGCAGCTGAACAATATGCGTCTAAATGTGTTAATACAACATGTTATCAGAATCTCCCAGCGAAAATCAAATACTGTTGGTCAGCTACTGTTTTGTAAATGTACCTGAAAGAAAGAGCTGAGGTAAAGAGTTGCAGTAACTGTGTGTTCAAACAGGCTAGTGGAAAAACTAAAATCTGATGCTTAGCGTTAGTAAAGTTCTGAATATCTACATTTCACTGTCCTGTGGGGATTTTGTGGGAAATTCAGTAATTTTATTTTGCTAGCATTTTCATTTGATTCTGATTGTTTTTGTCTTGTCATTCTACATGTATAAATGTTTTAGACATTTACAAATGTTAATTAGCTATTTTTATTTAATGTCTGTTTTATTGTGTTGCCATTCATTCACTTGATATGAAATAGTGGCACTGCTGCTGTGTTTTTGTAGTATTTCTGAAATTGTGCCTTTATTAGTTCATTTAAATATTTTATTTATATCCAGGTTGATGATAGGTGCTGCTCTCTTAGGTTACGTTAGGTTACGTTCTATGTTTGGAGAGGTGTTCAACCAATTATGTGTACTCCCATGACTTAAAGCCAACCAGCTGACCCTGAGCAGCAGTTTGACAGTTCTCTGTCTCAGTGAGGATTGTGGATATTTTAGTCTTTTTATCTCAAGGCTTCATGTGGTGTGAAAGAGTTCAGTCATGACAATTTCAGTGTGTGTCCTGCAGCCTTTTTAAAGTAGTACTGCCATAGTGATCAATGGCTGTGATGCTGGTAGGTGGTTGTATGAGAGGCTAGACCTGTTTGTATGTATGTGCATTAGCAGGGCGGACATGGTAGAATAGGCTATAAGGTGGACCCTTCTGGTGGGCTGATCTGGAAAAAAGTCCAGGGCCATTTTTTACTCCCAGTCCGTCCCTGGATCCAAAGTGAAGATTTTCACAGAAAAGTGACGTGTTTGCACCCCTGGGATGTAAAATTCCCGCTGGTCAGAACCAAGCCATTTCATAATTATTTATTTTACACCCATTGTCTTGTGTCTTTGTCAGAATTGACTGTTACACGAGTGTCAAGTGTTACATTTGTAGGCTTAACACAATGATCCTAAAAATCATGTACATTCATAACCGGCTACTACAAAATTCTTGAAGGAAACACTGTGTGGCTGCTCACTTTATTGTTTTAACTCATATCCCAGTTTGTTGATCTACGTAAAGAAAAGAAAAGAAAGAAAATGGATTCTTCCCAGAGAGTAATGTGTGCCTGCATTGCTCCAACATGGCCAACCAGCTCAGGTCACAGCCTCCCTGTGTTTTGGACTAATGTTACTATCCACCTGTTATAATGGCAGCTTTGACTTTTTGATAGATTATATTGAGTTTCGTCTGTTATTCCGTTACTGTGTATAATTTGCCCATACAGCTATTAACTTTTTCCCTTTTCAGATGAACGGAATATGATTGGCTGTGAGGACCGTGCTACTCTTCTGATTGGCTGTTCCTTGTTTCCGGGGCACTCACTGACGTTTCTCGGTCTGCCCCGAGATAGACGGGAGAGAATGGCTGCCAGTGGAGGTTAGCAAAAATCCTCATTGTTTTGTATAGTAATCAGACTTAAAAAACGCTTTGTAAAGTTATGAATTGTGTGTTTACATGTTCGTTGACTATAGTCTTACAGACTAATGGAAAGTGTCATGACAAGTTGCATTGTCGTTAAACGAGGTCAGGCTCTAAACGACTCCTTAAAAGTGTTATCGTTAGCCTCGCTGTGCAGCTAATGTTAGCTAACTTTCGGCCGGTTAGCTCGCTACCCACAGCTGATTTTGTAAACACTTGTTTATGACAAGAGACAAATGTTAGACACGTGGTAGTTATAGTTACTGTTATCAGTAGCAATGCACTAGACGTCGCGCTAACTACTGTTATGTTTCTCTTGGATAGGAACGTTTGGACTGGAATAGTTTGAGTTTGTATCGTCCTTTATATCTCGCAATGTTGTGTCAAAGAAAGCTTGCTAACATTAGCTCGGTGCCTAACGTTAGCTGTCTGCTAAAAGTTGAGCTTGCATGTCAACTAGCCAACGTAACGTAACCGCGAGCATTGTTGTTTTTCGTGCTAATTAACCATTCCAGTGAATCATTGTACAGTATTACTATCAAATGGTTTGTGTTCTTGAAGTTGGCTTTCAGTCTAATTAGCCACCCACACAGTTAGTGCAGTCACCGGGCAATGATGAGATGTTAGCGAGCTAGCTACCACCTGGCGAGTCAGTAGTTTTCTATTCACTCATAGTTAGCCTTTGTCCTGTCAAGGAGTTAGCGTTGCACAACACGAGGTATTTGTTGGGAAAGGTTCTTGATCCGTAGCAGCTGAGAATATAAGAATAACTTTACAGTGAAACATTACAGAAGGCATGGAGTCGGGGTGCCGCTTGTATTACTTGCCATAAAACATGTGATAAGAAACTTGTTTACTTGGTAGACACTGCTATCCGGGCACACCACTGAATCCACGACTTTATAGGCCCATATGTAATCCACATGTCTAGAGCCGGTCTGCGAGAGTAACTTTGGCTCAAAGTTGGAAACAAGCCGATGTAGAAAAAGCGAGAATGGGTTAAAAAAAACAAAAACACAATTAGTCGCCAGAGTCATTTCTGTTATTGAGCCAGATAGACTCTTGGCTCATACACACTGTAAATTGTAATATCTAAATGAACATTGTTTTTGGGATATCCATTTTTTTAATATATATACACACACACACACACACACACACACGCACACACACACAGTATCTTTCCTACTTAATCAAACACCATCTCAGTAACCTTTGCAGTATTCATTTAAGGCAAACCTTTTTGAAAAAGAAATCTTACTTTAGTTTAATTAGCATTGTGTAGATTTATAATTATTATTGTCAGTGTTTTTCACATGTGTCATCTCAAACTCTGCCACCTCAAATTGTGTTATGTTAAAATGTACGAGACAGTACAGGTGTTATCATCAATCTATGATTTTTATTCTGTTTTAATTGGTCTGCAAAAAAAAAAAGTTATTGGATCAAGAGTCTCAAAATGCTGTTTACCAGTTCAAATGTTATTACCCGCTTTGAAATCACTATATTTTTTATTTTTTATAGGATACTGATCAAGTTTTTCATTGTTTTGTGCACCATTTCTAAGGGTGTTTTGTGGTCTTATGTGTTTCTGTGTACTGTGTTTTCAGAGGTAGGGAAGCTGTCACAAGTACAAAATGGGACACCTCCAAGCACCAACTACAACGGGGTAGATGCTGTTCACGCCTGTAACATCCTTCAGCAGCTCAAAGCCTTGTATGATGAAGCACAGCTCACAGACATCGTCGTAGAAGTGGACCATGGCAAGACTTTCTCATGTCACAGAAATGTCCTTGCAGCCATCAGCCCATATTTTAGGTAGGATCGTGGATTTGTACGCGTTTTGTATTTTCACAATTTAGTTGCTGAAAAACATTACTTGTTGAGTAAGCTTGGCTGTGGGTTTTGCTAATAAATGTTACACATTCAGATCAAACTAGCTTGTTTAAGTCATAATGCAGTTGTTGCACTAGAATTGATTCATATCGTTACAGCATTTGTGTTTTCTCCCCCATCACCACCAGGTCCATGTTCACCAGTGGCCTTACAGAGAGCAGCCAGCGGGAGGTCAGAATTGTTGGGGTGGAATCTGAATCCATGCACCTCGTACTAGACTATGCCTACACATCCAGGGTCACGCTCTCTGAGTCCAATGTCCAGGCCCTGTTCACTGCAGCCAGCATTTTCCAGATTCCTGCCCTGCAGGACCAGTGCGCCCAGTTCATGATCAGCAGACTTGACCCCCAGAACTGTATTGGGGTCTACATGTTTGCTGACGCCTACGGGCACCAGGAGCTGAGGGAACGCTCGCAGGACTACATCCGCAAGAAGGTCAGTTTAACATGAGCACAGGGTTGGTTTCTTAACAGTCACTTGCACTGTGATATGATGATTATGCCTGCTGTTGCTTTACTCCCTCTTTTTCATTCAATAGTTTTTTGAAGACCTTGTTTTGTTCATGTTGTGTAACAGTGCTTTCTTCGTGACTGCTAACAACTGAAACATTTCATGCTTTTGTGGTAGTTCTTGTGCGTGTCATGGGAGCAAGAGTTCCTCCAGATGACCAAGGAGCAGCTGGTAAGCATTTTGAACAATGATGACCTCAACGTGGAGAAGGAAGAGCATGTCTACGAGAGCATTGTCCGCTGGTTGGAGCACGATCTGCCTGGCCGTGAGGCCCACCTAGCTGAGGTTTTTTCCCAATGCATCCGTCTGCCCTTGCTGGAGGAGGCCTTCCTCAATCGGATACCTGCCCCCTTTGCTTGTGCCCTGTCCCTGTCTAAGGACCCCTCAGAGGCCAAAGCCCGCCTCACTGGAACCAATGGTTGCCCACAGCGCCTAGGTATGACTGCTTCTGAGATGGTCATCTGCTTTGACGCCGCTCACAAACACTCAGGGAAGAAGCAGACGGTGCCTTGCCTGGACACAGCAACAGGAAGGGTGTTCAAACTCTGCAAACCACCCAATGATCTCCGGGAGGTCGGTATCTTGGTGTCCTCAGACAATGACATCTACATAGCTGGAGGTTACAGACCGAGTAATAGCGAGGTGTCCATAGACCACAGGGCAGAGGGCGACTTCTGGCAGTACGAACACGCAGGCAACCGGTGGCTTACACGTGCACCTCTACTCAGAGCGAGGATAGGCTGCAGGCTTGTGCACTGCTGTGGGAAGCTTTATGCACTGGGAGGTCGAGTATATGAAGGTGATGGGCGAAATGCATTAAAGTCAGTAGAGTGCTACGATGCCAGGGATAACTGTTGGACAGCAGTCAGTCCTATGCCTGTGGCCATGGAGTTTCACAGTGCTGTGGAGTACAGGGACCGCATCTATGTCCTCCAAGGTGAGTTTAGGCTGCTTAAGTGAAACTCTGCAATCTCTACAGTGGACTGAGGATGACTGTGATGTGAAAAAATTTTCTGAAAATATGTATGTATGGTGTGACATTTAAATGACATACATAAATAAGTATGTTAAAGCGGTGTGCCCACAGCTCTAAATTACCTTTCCTTTTTGTTTTCTGCAGGTGAATATTTCATCTGCTACGATCCCCGTAAGGACTATTGGAGTCATCTTGCCCCGATGAGTATCCCTCGGAGTCAGGGTCTTGCTGCCTTGTACAAGAACTGCATCTACTACATTGCTGGTATCTGCAGGAACCACCAGCGCACCTTCACCGTGGAGGTCTACGACATCGAGAAGAACACATGGAGCCGCAAGAGAGATCTGCCCTTTGACCAAGCCACAAGCCCGTACATAAAGGCCATGCTGCTGCAAGGCAAGCTGCACCTGTTCGTACGAGCCACACAGGTCATGGTGGAGGAGCATGTGTTTCGCACGAGCCGCAAGAACTCCCTTTACCAGTATGATGATGAGGCAGACATATGGACCAAAGTCTATGAGACACCTGATCGCCTCTGGGATTTGGGTCGCCATTTTGAATGTGTGGTGGCCAAACTTTACCCACAATGTCTACAGAAAGTGCTTTGAGGTAGCTGACTTTGTGAACCCAAACTTTGAGGCAGAGGGAGTAGTGCGGTCCTGCCTGCCTTGTGCCTGGTGTAACCTTGGGTTTGCGCCACAAGGACCATTTTTGGTTAAGTCTTAAGTCGTTCAAACTTTAGGTTAACATGATCAAAATGGGGGTGCTTTTAAAGATTGCAGTATTTTTTATTTTTATTTTTTTCCAGGCGGCACCAGCTACCCACACTGATGCTTATTTAACAAAACCGTACAATGAATCATAAGTGCAATTATCCTATTTTTTGCTTGTCGTTGAGCCGTGTTTTATTTTTGTTTTAGATACTTATATAGGTAAGGATTTTTACAAATGATAAGCATGCAAATGAGGGTATTAGTGTGATAAAAGTGCCCTCTGGAGATATGGATGCTATGTGTCAGCATAAAGTGAAAATCTATATATATATATATATATATATATAAATAACTATATAAACTATATATTCATACGGGTAAGATGAGTACCTTAGCTCATTAGTAGGTTGTTGGCTCTGAGGTTTGTGTGTTGTCCCCCCCCCCCCTCCTTTTCTGTGCTCAAGTCTCTCTTCAGCTTATTTTATAGTTGACTTTTAATTTGAAGTGTGCTTGTGATTTGCATTACCTTAGTGTTTTTGAAGCTTGTATGATATTTTTATGGCCCTCTCTACCTTCATGTGCGTCAGTGTGTCAAACCATACACTATGTGTGGCTTCCGAGCTATTTTTGAGTTTTGTTTGCGATTCCAGTTGCATGGGGGCTGAACCTTCCCACTCTTTGAGTTGGCATCCATTTTGTGTCACATGCAAAGACAACTTTAGTGAAATGTTCGAGTACTCACTCTCCACATTGGAGAAATAAGGACGGAGTCAAATTTTGTGGCAACACTAAGTGGAACGTTCAGACCAACTAACAGGCTTACCTCAGAAACTCCAGATATACTTGATTAGGAGAAAAGGGACATTTCAGGCCATAGTGTTGGTTAAGCGACTGTGTGAAAAGCTCTGTTCAGCATTGATTAAAATGATTTGAAAAAGGTTGAAAGAGCCTTCCTCTTAAATGCCAAAAAAAAGAAAGCATTTGAGGTCTTGTTATAGTTGATCTGGACATTGAAAAGAATTTTGTGGTAGCAATAAGTCATGGAACTGTGATCAGGCTATTTTACGTTATATTACCTTAGTAAAAGTGCATTAATTGTTCTGCGTGCTTGTCTCTGCTGGTGAACATTGCGTTAGTTCCAATAATGATTGTGTGGCTGTTGCCATGGGTGCGGGCTTGAAGTGATGCGTAATTAAGTGCAGATCATTTGGGATGCCAATGGTGCCTGTGGCTTGACAAGGGGCAAACGGAATCAAAGACTGCTCCTCCTGATGAAGAATATCTGAAAAGTCTTACTCAGCGTTGCACTGAATCGCCCTCCACTTCGGCAGTCCTCATCTGCAAACTTTACGAAGCACCCTCCCTGAACAAGCGAGACTATGTAAACGAGCGAGGGTTTGCCCCGGGTTGTGCGCTAATTCATCTGACGGCTATGAATCCGTCTTTTCACGCCATCACGCAGAGGACGCATTGTTGGTGCTGCTTTTTTTTCTTTTTTGTTGACAATCTTGTATAGAAGAATTAATTCCACCGAGTGGCGTTCCCTGTGAAAGGGTGACATTTTCAGTGCCGTCAGTTTCCTTATGCAGGTTCTTGTGTCATCTTTGCACTACACATTTCCTTTTGTATTCTATCACAACGAAGAGTGTCCCTCTGTCCAGGAGAGGGGAAAAAAAGGATTTTAGTAACCCCACAGCAATCATTGAAGAGATTTACATGGAAGAGAATCCCAGAAGAGTCACATTCAGTAAGGACTTGAGGATATAATAAAACTTCTCCAAGAGAAGATCCACTGCTGACTGAGCTGGTTTTTAATTGACCCCCGGCTTTGAACACTGCGCTCAAAACAGCCCTCATAAAGTGTGAGAGAAGGTTTTGAGCTTCACCCACATGTCTACAGACGGCCATTTGAGAACCAGGAACGGAGAACTCAGGATTTCTACTGATACACAGTACTGTATTTAAATGTTTTTGTTATGTGTAATATACTGTACTATAGGGTTGCTGTACTTGCACAGTTTTTTAAACTTATCTTCAGTTTCTTTTATAACTTGAAAAAAAAAATAGATGTGATTTTCTTTTTGTTGTCTCCAGTGGCTGTTTTTCTTTTCTTTTATGTAATTACCTATTTAGTTATGGTAGAGTCATCCTGCTCTGTTGAGGAAAAAAATGTTTACCCACTTGAGTGATACATTTTGATCCCCCCCT
>NC_060167.1:29494998-29508911 GCF_021292245.1 Micropterus dolomieu
CCCCCCCCCCCCCCCCCACCTCTCTCCTCTGTAGTACAGTAGTATTTGTTTGTATCATCTCACCGAAACTAAGCATTACAGATCAATAACTACATTGTTACTTCACGTTTTCAAACACCAGTCATTTAATACAACAAGCTAGAAGCTGCTTTCTGTGGACAACAGTCTGTGGCCTTGGGGCTGCAGCACATAGCTCATTCTGGTCCTCCACATGCATCATTTATGGGTGCTATCCATTTTGTTCTTCGTGCGTTTCCCTCACTTTTACTTCGCTGGTTTGTCTGTTTTGGGTTAAAGTGGTGGTTGAGCTCAACTGTGAAATTCACATTGCACATAATTTGAAAATAAAACTATTAAAGGTGAAATCTGGTCATTTATTCTTGTTGTTTTTTTATATGCATGCTATTGGTTTTATCCACACCCCAGTCAGTATTCACAGGCAGACATGCATTAAGTTAAAACACTAATATAGAAACCTGTAGGTGTGTGGGATGTTCTGGGACTGTGGTGACGCCAGCAGACAGCAGCACGACCTATAGGCTGAACTGAGCGAGAGAGGAGACAAAGATCTTGTGCTCGGGAGCCTGAAAGTAGTCAAACCTGCCATCGCCGTGACACGTGACCAGGCGTCCAATAAAGCAGTGGGCTGAAAGTTTGTTGAGACAAACGGGTTTGCGAAGGCGATTGAGTGAAAGGTAAGGACCACAGAGACTTTTATGAAGGACGTGTACGAACTTTAATGTGTTTAATGCTTTGAAAGTTACCGGGTTAACACCGCACTCACAGTTGTAACCGCTGATGCCGTGGTGTCCACGTGTATCCTCCCGTCCGACTTTTTCGAATAGAAGAGTAAAGAGTTTCGTTTAATGATGACGTTGAACACGTCTAGGGCAACAGTTGTAGACTTTTTTTTGGGGGAAAGCTGCGGTTAGGATTAAGTTAAAAAGTGGAAGCGTCTTATTTGTTGTAGTTTTTAACTTACTTGCGAATGGGTGTCAAATATTTTGCATAACAACCGTTACTGATGCGAACTGCCAGGCTGATTATCGTTAATCAACCAACCCAAATAACTTGTTAATACTGCATTAATAAAACACATGTTACCGTTTTTTCAAAGTTAGGAGCCTCATTAATTAACGTCTCTGTATTCGGTGTTGGGGCTGAAAAAAACTAAACTTAAACATGTAAAAGCCCAGTGAATAATGTCTGCGCAGGTAAATTACAGGCATATTCACATTCAGTAGCTATATAACTGAAGATTAAAGGACAATCAGCATTTTGTGTTTCAGTCTTACTTTGAAATAATTGCTCGGTCAGTTATTGCTTTGCCTGTTTACAAGCATGACTCGTGCAAACAAACCTTTCACAGCGTCAGAAAACAGTAAATATTTTAGTTTTCATCTAGTGTTAGTCTATGTGTTTAAAAACCTGCTAATTAATGGGCGGTTTGATATGTTCAAAGATGGCTACTCATTGACATTAAGTAAACGGTCAATTTTGCACACGCCTGACTGTGTTGCATAATTAAGCATTTTTAACATGTACTTGTTCATCTCAGTTACAACATTTGTCCTGATTCCTGATTGAGGATGTTTTCTGCCCCTTGAACAGGAACATGTCCCCTGCTCGAGCAGATGAGTTGGGCTACAAACCCCTGGATGGTGGCTGGGGCTGGATTGTTGTGGTTGGGGCCCACATTTCCATTGGTTTCGCCTACTCCACACCAAAAACCCTCTCCATCTTTTTCAAAGAGATCCAAGAGGACTTAGGGGCCAGCTACAGTGAAATAGCATGGGTTTCCTCTATCATGCTAGCTGTCATGTATGCAGGAGGTGAGTTGATTCAATCAGTGCTTCTGTGGGAAAAGAATCACTATTATCAGTTGCATTTCACTGTGAACAAATGTTGCATCTGCGGGATCTTTCACAGGTCAGTTGCTTTATACTATTACTATTTATCTTGCGCACACACGAGTGACGCAGTACACATTCCTGCCAATGGTTTCACTCTATTTCAGTTGAGAGTTGTCATTCATGCAGCAGCATTTGTGTTCATCACATTCAGATCACATTCACATCCCCCTAAAAAAAACCAGTGATTTTCAGTTTAAGCTGATTTTCAGCTATGTTGTACTTCCCGATACGTCTAAAACATGTTGCGTTTCCGGATACAATAGTTTATGATGTTTTACAGTTCATAGTAAATGTGGTCCTCTTGTGGTGAGTACAGTTCAAAATATGTTTCACATAATAGAGAGAAAAAATAGAACGCCCAGATAAGCTGTTGATATTGTCCATGTCCCTCAAAGTAATTCAAAAAGGATTGAACTATAGTGTTTGCAGTATAATATTTTATGTTTTAATATTGCCCAGTCCTCTCGCGATTAGGTTGCTTATGGCACATGTATCAGGAGAATTGTCCCCATAGTTGAGTAAATTTAACTGGTAAAAATGTCATGATTTTTAACTTATGGGAAGGAAAGAAAAATAAAGCGTGTTTAGACTACATACTGTATGTGCTAGCTGCTTAAATTGAAATATTTATTAAAAACTAGTGACCAAGATATGTACTGTGTGAGACATTTTACAGTAGAAAACAGTTTTCTCTGTTGGGCAATTTATGTACTGGTGCCATTGTTTCTAAGCTACCTTAAACATTGCTAGCATTGGTGTACTGCAATTTTCTCGTTACTTAGCAGTCCCCATATAACCTGATATATCTGTAATATGCTAATATCAGCAGATATACAGTACACTATATCAATAAACCACCTGGTAACCATAAATACCAAAAACTTTAAATTCAGAGTTGCAGCAGAGCTGTTTGGAATTCAGTGTAGTGTGAGGTTTCATACCCTCAGGCCAGCACAGGTTCTGTAGTCAACACCTTTAAATTAATACTCTTTACACGAGTAGAGAATGTATTTATATTGGCCCGCAGATAATAGGCTGCCTGCAGGGTTTACCAGACTGAGCTGTCTTTTTGTATTGTGTTCCCTTAGGGCTCTGACACACCAAGTTCACTTTCAAGAACTAGCAGTGATAATGGTCTGCTGATCAAAGACTCTTTAGATCGTCAAACATCTTCTGTTAAAAGTTGCACTTGATCAGGTCACAAAGACTACAGCTAACGGCTAGCTGACTGCCTGCGTGAGAGGGAGTAAGTAGTCAGTGTTATGAGTTTGTACTGATCAGTAAGTATCATGGCTAAAAGTAAATTCCAGTTTTGGAGCAAATGAAAAACAGTTCTTCAGTTTTTTGTCATCTTGTCTTCTCTACAAAGAAAACAACCTTTGTATGGTATACTCATTTGACCCAGATAGATAATTGACAAATTGACTTCACATGAGTTACTGCACCCACTGAAATAGTGTTAGGCTGCCTAATAAGAGGAATGTTGTCAGTGTGTGTTACTCTCCTGACTGAAATGTAACTGTCCGCACTGAAACTCTTTACTCAGTCCTGTCAGTCATTTATGAGTAGTTTTGCTTTTCCTTTTAAAAATTCACTTGTAAAACACATATTCATACAGAAGTTATGTAAGTCATTTGATGTTAAAGGATCAAAGATTCTAAAGTGTTTTGCAGAGATGAGAACATGTTTTGATGTCAAAGTAAACTTTCGCTGTCGTACAGAAACATCACTATTGGCTGCGCAGTGTGTGCATCTGCAGTTAGGCCTGTAACACCAGTGTCAGACTAAGTAGGAGTTGTGACCAGCCAGGCACTACTTCTTGCAAAGTGGCTCGTTTTTGGCTTTTGACCCTCCTTAGCCATGCATTGCCCGCTAGTACTCTCAACAAGCCATTGTCACAGGATGAACATGTTTAAAACAGTGACGTTGTCTTCTCAGGATGTTATATTTAATAGTTTCTATGAGGTAACAATATTCACTGTTTGTAAACGTGAACATTTTAAAATAGAAAAGTACTAAATTAAAAAAAAATAGTTTTTTCATCTGCTTTCCTGTTCCTATCCTGACCAGATAAATCTTGTGAGTCCTTGAGAACTTGTTCAGACAGACAACAGCAATGCATGAAGAAACACAGCCTCCACATTCCTTTGAATGGGACTAGGACAAGGTTGTCCGGCAAAAAAATTGTCCCTGGCCCTGACCCAACTTTGGCTGGAATTAAATGCAATGACAGCTGGCAACGTGGCCGATCTGTAATGTGCAAGTCCACATCCCTGGTAGTTTACTTTGTAACAGGAACGGCGTATTTCTACTGCTTACCTCACATATTTAAACCTCAGCTTTATTAGTTGCTTTCAGTGTCTCCTGCTTTTGTGTTTCCTCCACATGGCTAGATCTATGATGACTGGTAGACAGATATCAAACATTATGTGAAAAAAGTTGGAAGCTCTGAGTTGCTGGATCCACATTACATCAACCATCATTGATGGTTCATTGGTTGAATCTTTGCAAAAACATTTTCAACCCTAATTTTAGCAGAATGAATGAATGTCTACATGTGTTGGGGCCCAACAGAAAAAAAACATTACACCTGGGCCCATGCCACACAGGATACACATACATAATGTGTGTTTGGTGTCATTCCAGGTGTTTGGAACCCTTTGGAAACCCCATTACACATAAAATATGACAAATTAAAGATCTTGGGGAGGCTATACGTGAATTTATCAGTAGCTGTTTTCAAGGGTACAGGGTGTGTGGCTCACCTGCACTCAACTCAGAGTGGCCTAACTGGTGAAATATTCCCCTCCACTGTGGCTCAGGCACAGGGCTTTATCATATTGTCCTTGGCAAGGCTTCAGCAATGTCACCCAGTGGAGGAGAGAGACAGGGGGAATATATCAGAGGAAGGTTCAGCACATTGGGGTCTGAAACCAGGTCCCCATGGGAGAGACATGACAGCCCTTTCCAAGAACCTCTGACTCAAGGAGTCCGAATGATGAAGTTATAATGGAAGTAGAAATGGTGGTAGCGCTGGAGATGCCCTATTGTGACACAGCTACAGTGAGAAAGATGATATGTGTCTTTGACCCCCGCAGGCACCTGGTTAACTGTATAAACAGCGGGATGGATATTTTTATTTCATGTACTGTTGCTACAGTGGTACAGCAGATAGTTGTTAAGGACAATTATTCACAGCTCAGTGTGGTTGGTGCACAGTTAATGGCATAAGCACATATGAGGAGACCTTTTACAGAGATATTTCAGATGTCTGTTTTGACATCAGTGCATGGACAGTCAGCAAGTCCTTTCACTGTGAGATCTCCCAGCAAGTTGGCAGCTTATCAAACAGAAGTAAGCTGGCGAAAAAGAAACAGAAAAGATATTGTCAACTATTCTGATAATCGATTCATTGTTTAAGTCGTTTTTCATGTAAAAATGCCAAACAAGGGGACGCTTTGGTGGGGAATCCAGCATACCACCCGGGCATGACGGACCCCACTCAGGACAGGACCCTACAGAGAGGAGGAAGGAAAGGAAGACACAGGAGAGAAGTAGGTTGGGTGGGACAGAAAGGGGCACAGAATGCAAGAGCCAAAGAGGAGGAGAGGGTTAGGAGGGTATTTATAGGAAAGCTGGATGTGGATTGATTGAGGTGTGATCCTGCTTTTGAAACTCTTCTCGATAGCTCCAATATACTATATAGAGGCCTGAGAGATCTGTTGTTGATGGTCAAAACTGTGTTTAATGTGGTCCATTAGGCTCTACAGAGTGTTTTAGCATCTTCCAGCTCATGATTTTTTGATTTTACAGCTCACAACTTTACTGCTTTTATCAGTCTCTCAGCTCTCATCAACCTTGTTTTCAGTCACAGCATGCAGCTGTTCTCAGCGATATTGCTGTGATGACAGTGTACGCTACTTGTTTAATACAGACAGACAACGTTAGCACACTAGCTTGTGGTTATAGGTGAGATTTAGGGCTGACCCCCAGTAGTCAAAGATTCGATGCTTCGATGGGCGGAGCTCGATCGAATGTCAATCTCACAGTCGAAGCTTTGCAGCGAAACGAGGATCACACCATTTTGCCAATATGGGGGTGCTCAACGTCTGATTTTACATAGAACTACCAGTTTTCTCCCAATAAGTTAATATACAGCCTATAAAATATACATTTCAACATTTAATGCTGTAAATAAACATGTGAAAAGAATAAAACTTGTAATTGTAATCCTAACCCTGGGTCATCAGTGCGCATGTGGAGGCGTAGCGTGTATGTGTGCAGTGGCAGCAGAGGAACATGCTGAGGAGACCGAGCTCCAGCTTCACTGGTGTTGTGACGAGTTGTCCGCACATCGCGGGACTTTCGGATAATTTATCACCGTTGATGAACCACACAAAGAATATAAAATAGTTTTTAAATAGCCGGCTACTTGAAATAGACCCGCCCTCGGTTTAGCTGGAAATTTACAGTGTAAGTTGAATGAACTGAGACTGCAGAATTCTGCCTCAAAGCGACCGAAAAACTGTATTGCAGTGCTGCATTAAAAGGTTTTCTACAACAAAGAAGAAGGGTTTGTAGAAAAGCATCTTTAGATTCCGTAATGAAAAAAATAATGTTTTGGTACGATCCACATATGAAGGTGGTAAATTAACATTTGATTAAGAGAATGACAAGAAGTTTGTGGTCCTACAAATTCTTAATGACTGGTCATAACAAGCATTAATATACAAATATATCCACACAACAAGAATGTTTAAAACGACATACTTTCCCCCTTGCATATTTTTTCCCACTATGCACTGAGAAATGAATCCTCAGCCATATTAAACTTGCTCTTGAAGACAGTAGATGTTTGCCAAACATGTAAAACTGCTCACTGCGCTTTTTTCACCATCCACACTAAGGCCCTTCCCACCACTGCCTTGAAAAGCTGCAGCATGTTTCAGTAGTAATGGCAGCCCTTATATTAGTTTGATTGATGTGCTCCCTATTTTTCTATATGAAGTGAGTAAAATAAATATATATTCAAATGATTGGTCTCTCTCTTTATACCAAGAAGTATGGCATGCTGCAGCAGGACTAGTGGGGCAATGTCACTCTTTCAGGCAAGGTTATGAATGAAGGGAAGAGTGACAGCATATAAAAGGCTGTTTAATTGCTGATTGATCACTGAGTGTAGTATTTGACATTATCAGGGGAGAGTATAATGAGTCGCCAAGTTGCTTTGCAGTGGATGCAAAAGTGTGGAGGTGTTCCATCACCCGCTGTGATGTCCTTTTGCCCTTGGTTCAGACCTAGAGTGAGAACCGGTGCTGTTGTGTGAACCCTTGATCATTAACAGTAGGTGAGTTAATTACTAACTAACTACAAACTGTTCATGTTGAGATGTAACATATGATCATTCTGAACTGTTCTCTCTGTCTTTCTCTTTGTCTGCCTCCTCCTCTTTGCAGGACCAGTGAGCAGTGTGTTGGTCTGTCGCTTTGGAAGCCGGCCTGTAGTGATACTGGGTGGACTGATGTGTGGGGTCTCTATGGTAGCTGCTTCGTTTGGGAGCTCCATCATGTACCTCTACTTTTGCATTGGCGTCATTGGAGGTACTACTTTGTTTTGTTTGTTTACAATATCTTATGACGAGGGGCGGCTGTGGCTCAGGAGGCAGAGTGGGTTGCCTGTTAATCGGAAGGTCAGCGTTTCAATCCCCGGCTCCTCCAGGTTGCATGTCAAAGTGTCCTTGGGCAAGATACTGAACCCCAAATTGCCCCTGGTGGCTATGCGTGTCAATGTTAGTTTCTGTTTGAGCACTAAAGCTGATGATACGCAGAGCAACTTTTAGAGCAATCGTTCAGGGCAACGTTGCCGTCACTAGTAATGAGTAAAGATTACTACCGTAATTTTCTTCCCCCAGCACTCTGCCAGCCGCCCCGCCCCGCCCCACCGCTATCCGTTCAAAACATCATCGGACTTGCCACAAGCAACATTGCCCAGCAACATTGCTCAAAAAGTTCCCCCGTGTATCATCAGCTTTAGGCTCAGTGTGTGAATGTGATGTAAGCGCTTTGAGTGGTCGCAAAGACAAGAAAGGCACTATACATATACGGAGCATTTACAAGGCTACCTGGAAAAAGCTCTAGCCAGGTTGATTTTGTTACTTACCAGCATCAGGAATCCAGAGACATTTAGTTAATCTCAGCCAAAAACCAAGACAAAGTGTATTTTCAACACATGACTAAGCCAACTCATTTCATAATATGGATCCCAAACGTGTTTACCTCCCTGTTTGCCATTCCCATCAGCCCTGGCTATGCCCCTCTGTGGCAGGAAACGGCTGCAACATCCCTTCCAAATCTTTGGGTTACCAGAGTTCTCATTTATAAAACTGTGCGTAGAAATCTCACTAAAACGTGTACGTGCGTTCAAAAGCCAAAAATGTCGTACGCCAAAAAATATTCAGACTTGGTTACAAGTGTGTGTAAATTACAATAAACTTGAAATGTGGCGCATGTGAAGGAGCGTCATGTCCAACCTTTCAAACGCCCATAGTTGCCTATAAATGGTCAGTGAAACGCCCCTCATTCACTCATATTAATACGTCATGACTGCATGAAGAAAAGGAGGTAAATTCTGACAGAAAAGCTACAAAACAAGATTTAACCTTTTTGTGAAGCTGAAGCATGTTGTTTGGCGGGTAAAAAAACGCACTTTCATGCAACGCTTGTGCACCCGAGGAAAGGGGGCACCGGAGCTCCACTCTTTTATGACCAATCTGCAGGAAGGGGCATCCCTCTTTTTGTTGTGACGTCACTGACCGGAGGGGGACACACACATGCAAGATGGGATGACCCAGGTACTAATTTGGATTCCCCTTGTGTTTAAACATTTATTTAGGCTACACAAACACTTGACACACAATTCAACAACGCTGGCGATGAGTTAAAAGAAATATGACTGTGACTGTCATTTTTCAATAATGTGTTTTTACAAGTAACGCATCACATCCACATGCTGGCGCACAGTGTTTGGTGCACATGTGATAACAATACATGAAACTATGCTCTCCTATTCGCTCGACTGACTAACGCACTGAAAACGGCATCAATTTAAATTTAATTTGTCCTCCTGTTCACCTTATTTATGAGAATAAATTGCACTGCATGCAAGTATTAATTAATATGATTCCTGTTGAAACTGTCCAACAGATTTGAGGTGTTCTTTTGCAGAAACAGATACCTCTGTTTGTGTTTATTGTCCTCAATCATGGTTATTTTTGTGCGCCGCAAATGATCTTAAATTTTGTTTCTTTATTGTGCACTTCAGGGAAAATCAGTCAAACGAGTGTCTGAATATTTAGAAAGACCTATACTATTCAGAGGTAATATTTCGATTTATTTTACACAGTAGTAGGCCTATTCATTTCAAACCATTTCATCCTTCTGCCATGTGAGTCGCCGTTTCTCATTTCTCCTCTTTATGTGCGTACGCATGGTTCAGAGTTTACTTACAGGATGCACATTTCCCCGCCAAGTTTGTTTTTTATAGATCACAACATTTGCTTGGGAAGTGGGGTACGCACGTTTCCAGCCCTGTTTTGTACGTACGCACTGTTTATAAATTCCCTTGACTAGGCTGCCATGCTGTTTGTCGGGGCTCAGGGCATCTACCCTAGCTCCTGGGGCGCAGTTAGAGCACCAAGGGGACCGGGATCAGGACAGTAATTAAGACAGAACCGTCCCTGATCCCATGGAGCATGGTCTTTCGTGGCCCTCTGTACTTCCCGTAGGCTCCCATCATAGTCGTCACAAGGGGGCTCTCTGCCACCCTGTGAGGCTCATTACCCTGCCAAGGACTGCTGTGAAGGATTAATAGGCCCAGCAAGGGGCCAGGCCATGTGTGGTGCCCGAGGGCATGTGTGTGCCCTGCTCTGCTCCCATGTGCCCTGGCTCACCTTGCAGACATAACAGACATGCAGACATATGCTTACACACATGCATGCACAAATACACACACTTCACCAGAAAGATAACAAATTAGTTGAAAAACACTCCAGACTCAGTGAGTGGCTTTAAGTAAGTACTTATCCTTTTATATACAGCTCCTTGCCCAGATTCCTTGTTGTCCCTCTGCACCTTTATTTGGGAGGGGCTGTCATTTTGAGGTAGGCATGAACAATCCAGGTCACAATACAAGGTAGCAGAAAAGCAGCTGTGGAATCATATAAAGCATAGAGGTCAGCATATTGGACGTTCAAGATCTTAAAAGTTCACATTGTTGATTATGTGGGACAAGAAGTGCTCAAGTGATCAATTGTTTCAGATGTAGGATGTTTAGAGCAGTTACAATAGCCATCAAATGGTGAAAAACTTGTCAGCTGTGCAGTGCAAAAGTGACAGGGTGCAGGGGATTGGGCAGTTTCATCATTTTTTGTTACCACACAAACCCAGGGTTCAAACTCCCAGGTTGTGGACAATGGACAGTTTGCTGGATGGACACTGGTGAGGGTCACTGCTCTAGCAAGTCCTGCTGGTTATTTAGGGTGCCAGCCTGGAAGGAGATGGATCGCATGTCTTGTCGTGCATGGCCAGGTCAATAGAGGCGTCAGCAGTGGACAAAGATTGTGAGAAAACAGGCACAAAATATAAAAACAAAAGACAGTTGAGTTTGCTCAAAGCTGAGCAAAACTGTGAGGTGTGTGTTCTAGTACCATGTATCAGTTTATCCATTTTGTCTATAATTGGGCCTGTGGCCATTGTTTTTGGGAGCAGAGGGGGAAGTTGCTGTGGGTTTTTGATGTCCACATGATTGCATCAACTTGTGGACAATCTGAGGTGCTCTGGTCGGGTGCCTTGGCAACATAGAGAGTGTTGATGAACTTTATACCATGTATTGATTATCACTCCTACCAGCAAAGACGTGCAGATAAGGTTGAAAAACAGTGGAGTATTCCTTTAACAAGACTAAATTAAACCAAATGTCATTCAGAAGTTAACATACTTTAAATTTAATTTAAAGCTAATTTTGTAAATTCATTTTTAATAACACATTTTCTTTACATTTCATCCATTTTACTCATTAACATTTCAGTATCTCTTTATTCATTTAATTTGTTTTCGATATCCCTCCATGCTTTCCCAATTAAATTAAGAAATGATCAGCCAAATATATAACAACATTCCACTTTTGATGCTTGATGTTTGGATGACCAAAGATGTTGAAAAATCAATAATATTATCTATTAATTACTCGCTGAATTGCTACTTGCAGTAATTAATGCCACATTTTGTGAATTGTCTTTCTTTTTTAAATCTGTATTGCAACAATGTTCAATTTCTGTGTTAAGTGTGTGTGTGTGTGTATAGAGCGAGAGAGAGAGAGACTGTAAAATCAAGGTTGCTGTTCCCTTTTTATTGCTGGAAAACTTTTGCTGAAATAGAATTTACTCTGTAAATCATCATATAGTAATCCTGTTTGGACCTATTCTGAGAAAACCCTTTTCCTCCAGCTTCATTATGGAACCAGAGAAGACAATTAAATTTACTTTGGAAAGGGAGAATAGCACCCTAACTATTTACCTGTGGCTCTTCATGGAAAATTAGGTGCTATTTTGGGGTAAAAAGGCAACAATTGAATGCATTAACCAGGCTCTGTAATTTATTTCTACTTAAATTGATAAACTATTTCTGAAATAATTCCAACAGTGAGTGCCCTTTGGAGTGTAGTTTCAGGAAGCGTTTATTATTGAAGATTTTTGAAATGTGAAATGTTTTTTTCTTTTTTTTTTTTTCAATCTGTCTACATACAGGTTGTGGACTCTCCTTAAACCTCAATGCATCTCTCACCATCATCAGCAAGTATTTCCTTGCCAAGCGGCCTTTAGCCAATGGACTGGCAATGGCCGGGAGTCCAGTGTTTCTATGTTGCCTGGCCCCCGTCAACCAATATTTACTGGTAAGATTTGGTTGGAGAGGAAGTCTCCTCATCCTCGGGGGTCTGATGCTCAATTGCTGCGTTGCTGGGGCCCTGATGAGGCCTGTTATTCTGCCTTGTAAGCCAACACTTCGTGCACCGCAAGAAAAAGTGGAGGAGCAGCCAAATAACTGCAACACTAAGTTAAAAGGAAGCTGTATGAAGAAGTTCTTGGATTTGTCCTTCTTCAAGGATAGAGGCTTCATCATCTACCTCATTGGGAACGTGATGTTCATCTTCGGTGCCTATGCGCCCATTTTGTTCCTGTTAACATATGCTATTAAGCAAGGCATAGAGGAGTACTCCGCAGCCTATCTGCTCTCTATTATGGGCTTTGTGGACATGTTTGTTCGTCCTGGCACCGGCCTGCTAGCCAACAGCAAGTGGATCAGGCCCAGAATACAGTACTTCTTCAGCTTTGCCATGGTTTTTAATGGCATGTGCCACCTGCTGTGCCCACTGATAAAGAGCTACGCCTTCCTGGTGGTCTACACGGTATTTTCTGGCGTGGGTTTCGGCATGGTTTTCGCACTGATATTTGAATGTCTGATGGACCTGATGGGAACTCAACGCTTCCCCAGTGCTGTTGGATTGGTCACCATCATCGAGTGCTTCCCCATGCTACTTGGACCACCTGCTGCAGGTAAGTGTGCACACTGACCATAAACTATCCATTTAAAGACCTAACAGAATCAGTCTGACTCACTGAAAAAGCAAGACCTCTCAGCAAAGCACATTTCCATGTTTACCTGGATTGTTCAATTTGATAAGCCAGGCATAGGCACAAGTGTTTACTTTCAGCTCACTTTAGATTGCTTTATGCTGCTCCTTTCTGCCGCTGAAGAGGAAGCGAATATTGTACGTCTGCAAACACACTCAAAACTATTACCATTGCTACAGCAGAAATAAACAGCCAGTTTGGAGCGAACTATTTTGCAAACAATACAGTAAACCGCATTACAAAATAGAACTTCTTTCTTTCTCCCTTCGTGTGTTTTGTCTCTCTCTTAGTCATGGGCTGTGCATTATGTTGCAGTAGAGTTCAGTTGCCTGCTAGGGGGTCATTCTAGAAAGACAGAGTAGGATTATCACTTGTGAATTAGGCTGTTTTGGGATGCACGAATGGTACAATATGCTGCTACATCAGTACGCTGTACTGTCAAAAGGGCAGCAGAATCACATACTGCTTGAAAACAGCTCATTTGTAGTCCAGCCGTTTCCGAAAACTAAATGTGCCTCATATAACGCTCGCCAAGCGGCTAGTCCGACACGCCCTCAAAAACACCAGTGGAAAAACACTGAGCTGCAGCACACACCTCTCCTCTCCCTTTCAAACATTAGCTACCCTCCAGGCAGTCAATGGACATGAAGTTGTTACTGTGATGTAGAGACAGAGCTCAGTTAAAACTTTATGGATTGAAGATATTTTTGTTACAGATTAATAACTCACCACTCTGAAATTCTTGCTCCAGTCTACAGGTGCTGGTCATATAATTAGAATATCATCAAAAAGTTGATTTATTTCAGTAATTCCACTCAAAAATGTATACATTCATTCCATACAGACTGATATATTTCAAGTGTTCATTCCTTTTAATTTTGATGATTATAACTGACAACTAATGAAAACCCCAAAATCAGTATCTCAGAAAATTAGAATATTGTGAAAAGGTTCAATATTGAAGACACACTCTAATCAGCTAATTAACTCAAAACACCTGCAAAAGCCTTTAAATGGTCTCTCAGTCTAGTTCTGTAGGCTACACAATCATGGGGAAGACTGCTGACTTGACAGCTGTCCAAAAGACGACCATTGACACCTTGCACAAGGAGGGCAAGTCACAAAAGGTCATTGCTAAAGAGGCTGGCTGTTCACAGAGCTCTGTGTCCAAGCACATTAATAGAGAGGCGAAGGGAAGGAAAAGATGTGGTAGAAAATAAGTGTACAAGCAGTAGGGATAACCGCACCCTGGAGAGGATTGTGAAACAAAACCCATTCAAAAATGTGGGGGAGATTCACAAAGAGTGGACTGC
>NC_060167.1:29509011-29533808 GCF_021292245.1 Micropterus dolomieu
CTCAGTCTAGTTCTGTAGGCTACACAATCATGGGGAAGACTGCTGACTTGACAGCTGTCCAAAAGACGACCATTGACACCTTGCACAAGGAGGGCAAGTCACAAAAGGTCATTGCTAAAGAGGCTGGCTGTTCACAGAGCTCTGTGTCCAAGCACATTAA
Organism: Micropterus dolomieu; assembly: GCF_021292245.1. NCBI lineage: Eukaryota > Metazoa > Chordata > Actinopteri > Centrarchiformes > Centrarchidae > Micropterus > Micropterus dolomieu. Next base: position 29,509,172 of record NC_060167.1, read on the forward strand.
TAGAGAGGCGAAGGGAAGGAAAAGATGTGGTAGAAAAAAGTGTACAAGCAATAGAGATAACCGCACCCTGGAGAGGATTGTGAAACAAAACCCATTCAAAAATGTGGGGGAGATTCACAAAGAGTGGACTGCAGCTGGAGTCAGTGCTTCAAGAACCACCACGCACAGACGTATGCAAGACATGGGTTTCAGCTGTCGCATTCCTTGTGTCAAGCCACTCTTGAACAAGACACAGCGTCAGAAGCGTCTCGCCTGGGCTAAAGACAAAAAGGACTGGACTGCTGCTGAGTGGTCCAAAGTTATGTTCTCTGATGAAAGTAAATCTTGCATTTCCTTTGGAAATCAAGGTCCCAGAGTCTGGAGGAAGAGAGGAGAGGCACAGAATCTACGTTGCTTGAAGTCCAGTGTAAAGTTTCCACAGTCAGTGATGGTTTGGGGTGCCATGTCATCTGCTGCTGTTGGTCCACTGTGTTTTCTGAGGTCCAAGGTCAACGCAGCCGTCTACCAGGAAGTTTTAGAGCACTTCATGCTTCCTGCTGCTGACCAACTTTATGGATGCAGATTTCATTTTCCAACAGGACTTGGCACCTGCACACAGTGCCAAAGCTACCAGTACCTGGTTTAAGGACCATAGTATCCCTGTTCTTAGTTGGCCAGCAAACTCGCCTGACCTTAACCCTATAGAAAATCTATGGGGTATTGTGAAGAGGAAGATGCGATAGGCCAGACCCAACAATGCAGAAGAGCTGAAGGCCACTATCAGAGCTACCTGGGCCCTCATAACACCTGAGCAGTGCCACAGACTGATCGACTCCATGCCACGCCGCATTGCTGCAGTAATTCAGGCAAAAGGAGCCCCAACTAAGTATTGAGTGCTGTACATGCTCATACTTTTCATGCTCATACTTTCCAGTTGGCCAACATTTCTAAAAATCCTTTTTTTGTATTGGTCTTAAGTAATAATCTAATTTTCAGAGATACTGAATTTGGGATTTTCATTAGTTGTCAGTTTTAATCATCACAATTAAATGAAATAAACATTTGAAATATATCAGTCTGTGTGGAATGAATGAATATAATATCCAAGTTTCACTTTTTGAATGGAATTACTGAAATAAATCTTTTTGATGATATTCTAATTATATGACCAGCACCTGTATGTTGCCAAGCTGGTTGGCAACATGTAGCCTACAGCTGAATCGAAGCTGTTTATGGGCTTCTCGTTGACCCGCCCTTCTCTGCTTCTGATTGGCTAGTAGTCCTTAACTAGGAACTGCGCACGTGCAACTCCCAACAAAGATCATTTAGAGACAAGATGAATCACTCCATTGCTAAAAGGAAGCGTTCAACACAAGGTGAAAAGAGGAGCTGCAGCAATGTGCAGTATGAAAAAATATAGCTGTTCTGGTACAACCCCTAAAAAGGATTTTGAACCTGAAAATGAGCATAATACCACCTCTTTAAAGGATCATACTCCAGTGCTATGGCCCTATAAATAAAGATGTGGTGTTAACAAACTGTAAAAGGCTTACTGTTTACTGGTGCTGTGATTTACATCAGGCAGTGGCTGCCAAAATGCTCCCCACAAACCTTCAGGATTCATGTATATGAATGAATGGAGTGAAATGCACCAGTTTGGTCTGATTATCAGGCTAAAACAATGATGAACATGAAGTTTAATGCCTAGAGGGTGGCAAGGAATCAATAACAATCTACTGTATATACTATATAGTGAGTGTTGGGGTGAGAGGGAAGGGGCAGGGACTGAAGAGATGTCTTTTCTGTCTGTGACACAAAATGTTGAGTGATATTGCATTAAAGATATTATAAACAACAGACAAAATTAAAAATAGTCTCACAGAAGTTCCCCAATGTTACTTCCTGCCTGTGTGTCCTGTGCCATCATTGGATCTGGTAAATTTAGTAGTGGAGTCGCTCCACCTTGCTTATAAATAGATAGCTCTCAGCTTTGTCAGAAATTGCAATGTTGTGAAGGGGAAAACCGTAGACGCCAGGCTGAAGTTGGGTTGATAATCACCAGTTTCACACAAATTTTACCCAACTGAGTCTGCATTGAGGTGAAATTATTTTCATGCCACTGACTGTGATACAAGTGTGTCGTCTTTGTTCACAAAAACGTGTTTTCACGTTCACGATCATTCATGCAATTGTTTGGTAATTTTGTCACTCCAAACCAGGGGTTTTCAAAGTCTGACTGTGGGTCCCCCTTTGGATAAAAATACAGACAACTGCGTGGCAAATTGGCATCTTTAAGATTGCCAAGTTAGCTATAAGCAATTTCTGTTTGCTGTGTATCCATGGATTTACAGTTCACTTGATTACTTTACTACTGAAGTCCACCTATTATTTAGACGGAATACTGTTGTCCATGTATATAGAGACCTAATTTCAATACAGCCAATTAAATCTTGCATCAAGTAGTAACGTCAGCGTTTCACAACACAACACAGGAGCCTCAGACTTTGAACAGCCCACATTAGCTTTCCTGCTGAGGTCTCCTTCTTATCTAACTTGCAAACATGAAACACACATCTTGTCCTGCACCGTAGCTTTGTGAACAAGTGCACTGCACGCTAGATATCTAATGAGCCGCTCAGCTGAAGAACATTGAACAGCATGTAAACGTACCTGCAAATGTCACTTCAGTGCCACATTCTGCCCATGACATGATGTAGGCTAACAGCACATGTTTGTTTACTTGTTTACAAGTTTCTGTAACACCAGCGCAGAGGCCGGTCCTAGTGTTTTTAGAGCCCTAGGCGAAATCTGTTTAGGATTCTCCCCTCCCAAACGTTCAACATGAATATTTAAGACGGTATTAATCCATAAATTAAGTGACTCCCTTTCATATATGTTGTCAGTGGGTATTCGTGTCATGGGTTGGTCTCACTGTATTTGTTTTTATTTGTCAGCATCAAACTACAACTTTTGGACTCTTTCTGTTTACCAACCCATCAAATACAAGAAAAAGCTCCTTTTGATCTGATGACTTGTGTCTCCAGCAATGCGTCTGTCTCTGATAGAGCTTTAGATTGAAGTGTTGGACAGCTACCTTCATGGTCTAAATAACTGTGTAATCAAAAGGATATTGTTTATCCTCTCAGCTTTCTTGCCATTGTCAAGATTAGTGCATCCACAATAAAACATTCTTCTCTTGATTCAGTAAAAACAGAAGTGTGAAACCTAATGACAGTAATACTCTGATAAAGGAGCCATTGGGGAAAATGGTTTTTGAGTGACAATTTGTCATCGATAAGACTAATAGGAATTGAGGCCTTGCTGCTGGCACTAGAGCCTGTAACAGCTGCCAAAGTGGCTGGCAGGAAATAAGTTGTTCCAGTATGTAAATGTATTCATGCTTACTGCTGAGGTAACTACTTTGCTGTGAAATTATACTAAAGACAATTTTTCACTGTGCTGCACGCATGCTGTGTAACGCATGCAGTAATCTTTTTACAGTCTAAATGATGATTTTTCACATGTCAAAGATAAATGTAGTCGTTGAGCAATGGCACTTTGTTTATGGTGTGGAACACAATAAGTTGGGAAACTCGTTAGGCTAAGTTTAGAGCTAAAACCATTAGTTGGTTCATTGACTAGTCGACCAATAGAAAATGTATCAGCAATTATTTTGATAATACATTTTTTCTTTTTCAAGAAAAAATATCAAAAAATACCCCAAATTCCCTAATTCCAGCTTTTCAATTGTAAGTATTTGCTGCTCATCTCTGTTTTATATAAATGTAGACTGAATGTCTTTTTGGATTGTTGGTCAGACAAAAAAAAAAAAATCAACTTGGGCTCTGGAAAACCATGCCAGACATTTTCCCCAGTTTCAGACAAATGAAGACTTAACATAGCATGGTTTATTGAGCCCGGCTGAAGAGATACAGTGCTAGCATACAAGATGTGAACATATCGAATGCTAGCACCAAATCTGAAGCATAACATCTTTTGGTCCCTTTTAAGTTTCTCTTTTCCCCCTAGTGCCTGTAGGTTTCCCTATTAGGTCATCTTTAGTTGGCCTTAACCTAGAACAACTAATCTATCTGATGTTTACACTCCAATTCTGCGTCATATTGGAATCTATTCTATCCCTGAGTTGTGCTCTAATCTGTGGAGCCAGTGAGTTCTTGTAGACATTCTTGTGAGACTCAACCTTGGAAGATTCCCAGACAACACCGATATCTGCTAGCCTGATGCCTGAGCTACTGTCTCTACCTTATCAGTCTAACTGTTGTCTCCCTAACAAGGACAGTTACATGTGAGAAATAACTAGAACTGGAAGTTCAGTGAACATTTGTGGGGTCAGCTAATTGACTCTTAAGCTAGACCTGTCTTACCTTCCCCTGTTACATCAATTAAGACACCTAAGAATATTCTTTAACAGGTTGAAATCAGTATACTCTATATCATACCATAGTCAAATGTACCCTACAGTAGGACGTGAAGTTTGCTGATGTCACACTAATTAACAAACAGCTGTGAACTTTTAAGTTGTACTCCAACTTGTTGGAAAACATATTTGTTCACAGTCTGATAATTCACCTTGTTGCTATAGCCATTGACTCTGCAGCTCATCGTGTGGTAGCGACTGAGCTAGATGGCTTGAAGCAAAAAAAAAATTTAAGAATAAGGCTCTGTTTAGCCCATGTGAGGAATATTGTTAGTCATTACATTAACCACACACACCATCTCCCACTCAAATCTTGCAACACGAACAGTACTTGTAGTTTCAATCCGTTGAATAGCACACAAGGTAACTTTCTTAACCATAATGCTAGTATTGTAAGTGATGTGCTTTAAAACTGCCAGACAGAATAAAAAAATATTACTCTTTCATTGAGTCATTGCTCAGCTTGTGCACCCATCAGTATGTAACCGTTCAAGTTCACTTAGAAAGGCCTGTTTATGCTGAGGACGTACAGTGCTGTAGCGGAACAGGACTTAATCAGCTGTGCATATTGTCCCATTGACAAACTTTACATTTGCCTCCAACCTGAGTTTTAATGAGGTGAAAATTTATAGGCCCCCCAAGTTTGTCTGGTGCGACCCTGTTCTGAGGCGCTCATTTAATAGGGTAAATAAGTGCCTCCCGCACGTCTAACAGTCTCCCCTAACTAGTCTGCTTGTTACTGCTCCTCCAAACCTCCGGGTCAATCCAATTAGGAGGAAGTGAGGTAAGTGGGTGTAATTAGCCTTTTGCTTTGGGTGTTTAATGACGCTCAGTTCAAACTCTCATCATTGAAGTCCTGTACCTGGGCCATAATTAAGCTGTGAATACATTAAAAAAATAAAAGAGGTGACTATGCCAGATGGACCTAATCACCGCTCAGCCAATCAAGGACCGTCTTAATGAGGGTGATGGTCATTGGCGTCCACGTACCAGATGAGTGCTATCAATCAGACGACACAGCCTGCATTGAGACAGCTGAATCTGATCCAAATGCAAAGTGACCCTTCCAAGTGTAGTACAGTATATGCACACACACACATACGAACATTATTATCATCATTGTTTATCTTAAAGATGGTAATTGGTGCAATAAAGGTGGCTACCAAATCTGTTACAAGTAATGGGGCCAGCCAGTCACAGCCAAAGATTTGTTGAAGGTTGGAAAGGGAAAAAAACAGAACCAGGTTGTTAGAAACACTCCTGAGATTGGTGATAATAAGCAAACGGTTAAATCCTTTTAAGTATATATGATTGTTATTGATGATGCTGAGAAAAAGGATCAAATATCTCTCTGCCCTTTTACTGAATTTAGTTGAAAGTGTGTTTGATAATTTAGGTGACTTTGAGGACCGTTAAGTAAACACCTTCCTTCTGAAAATGAATCACCCTTCCATTGATTCAATGAGGCTCTAAAATGGTATAAAGGCGGGATTGATAGATGGACAGGCAGACAGACTGTCATACATGCGGCGACTGAGAGAGATAGCGACACTTGGCCATCGATCCGTGTCTGAAGTCAGGGGGGTCGGGGTGCGGTTGAGACTCTGAAAACCTGGAGGCTTAAATCTGATCTAAACTACATTTGTCACTTTTCTCCAGAACTGGGCTCGATATTTATGGCTCTGAGAATGGGCCTCTCTTCTGATTCGTTTTGGTAGCAGCCGTCCAAATTGCCTTCCCAGAGATGCAGGGAGAGCCAGGAAGGGTGTAATGGCCCTCTGTCATTTCCGACATGGCTCTTCTCAAGTTGGCCCACGCTCAGCCTAACTCTCTTGCGCGAGCACACACACACACACACACACACACACACACACACACACACACACACACACACACACACACACACACACACACACACACAAGTCAAATCTGAGTTTGGTCTTGCTGTTCACCTTCAAATTTATAGTGGTCAAATGAAGATATTATTCAGTGACATATTGTGTTTTGCTTGTCATGGTGTACATTTCCAAGTCTGTTCTTGTTTGTATAGACATGGTATGGCATATAATGGGTAGAACTGACACTGGCTTAGTTTGAAATATAATGTCTTTGCATCTTTCTGCCCGTCTCCGCACAGGGTTACTGGTTGACATCTTTGGTGACTACAAGTACCTTTTCTTCATGTGTGGCTCAGTGATCGTGACTGGCGGGGTCTTTCTCTTCGTCATGAACATCTTCAACTACCACATGCAGGAAAAAGCAAAGGACACAGAGCAGAACCAAAAAAGCATAGAGAACCAGGACCAGGTGAGCGTCTCAGAGACAGGGATGAACCAGACCCCCGAGGCAGCGATGGAACGAACTGAGCCTGAGGCTAAAGAGAAGAACGGAGCCCAGAGAAATCCCTTGCTGGAGAACGCAGAAACTTTAATGTAATTCTCCTATCAGGTGCCATTAAATCATTGCAGAAGAAGAGAGCGCAAGGAGACAATGAAACGTGTGAGTGCCATTCAAACCGTGAACAGTGGAAAACAATGCAAACTGTGTATTTATTTGAGAAAGGTTTTCGCCTGACACTATTTTAGTCTCTTCAGTGGAGCGGAAGTCCCATGCTTCACGTATATCATGATTTCTTCCCGGAGTCTGTTTCCACTGGACTTCATTGCATTTTGCGTTTACCGATACATCAACCTTTCCACCTCAAACAAGAGTAAAAACTTTTTTGCAATAGTCTAGTTTTTTTTCCAATTTTCTGAGCTTCCACTCGTTTTAACGGATATATTGATGGATGGGAACACAACACTCATTCGTTCTTTCTGTCAATGAACAGTCATTTTGACGTTTGATTTAACGTCAAGTCATTTAACAAGCAAACAAGACCAAAAGCCTATTGTCAGCTAATATGCTGATGCTAAGCAGGTATAATGTTTACTGTTTTCACCATCTTACTTTAGTGTGTTAGCACGCTAACATTTGCTAATTAGCACTAAATACAAGAGACTGCTGAAGCTGACTAGTTTGTCAAGTATTTTGTAAAAAAAACTAAAAAGTCTGTGGGCTTCATCCTCAGGGGATTGTGAATCTTGTACAAAAATTCACAATCCTCACAAGCCACAGAGAATGCTGAAGTATACACAGCCTCAATATATGAGAGGGAATTAAACATATCTGAGAGTGACTGTTTGCAGTAATTGTTACATGATCATGAACATACCCATCCACTTTCCTGTTTAGGGATTGCTAACTGTCCATTTCTCAGTAATCTAATGTAAATATGAAAATATAAATTACCAGTTTGTCTGTGCTGCTGCTTCCTGATCTGAGGAACTGGTGCTAAAAGAGTTTGTTAAACCATTTGAAACCCATTGCTGGTCAGGTCTATGTAGATGGCCAGCATGTGTGCATGGTCAAATTGACTCTGGGCCACTGCCTGCTAAAACAGACTGGCCCACCTCTTCATTATCAAAACGGTAGGGCCCCCGGAAAGTCTTCACCCTCAGTAAGAACTAGGTTTGGGTAGTACCTTCCTGACATTTCACAGGTGTATATGATGTATATGGCGGTCGCTGTTGAGTAGTTCCATTTTGTGTGCGTAGTGAGTGTGTGGTTGAGCAAGAAGGCACAGGGAGAAGAGGAAATGGTGAGCAGTGAAGTTGTTGTAAATGCACAGTGTAGGTTACGGTTTGTCAGCGAATAAAGGCTGCAGCTAAAGCTGTGTTTGTCTGTTTACCAACCTCTGGAAAAGTGTTGGAAAAGTCACGTTAAAGATGTAAGGCAGTTTCACGCTATATCACCCACCTACTTTTAAGGCATCCAATACATGACCTCAATACAATATCTCCATATCAGTTTAATAGAAAGAGGAGCGTCTGTATTTTTGACGGTATTGAAAGTGTAAATACCCTGATATACTGTAATCTTGACACAGCCCAAGCCTAGTCAGAACCCAGGATCCCAATTTCATCTGACATGGTGTGTGCCAGATCCAGCCGATGGGGCATTGTCAACCCTTTACAGCCTCCACCCTAGCATGGTTATTACACTAGTTCTTCCCATGGCACAGCCTAGAGTGCTGCGGCTGCCCAACGAGAGTGGCTGGACAGTTACGTGAAATGCCAGAGCCCTAGACTCCCTCAAGATAAAATAATTCATGCAGGAGCCTGGGTGCTGACCTTAGTAATGCTTACATACTTAAGGAATATGTGGGCTAGGGTATAGAGAACCTCAGGGGTGCTGCCATGAGATATTTTTCGCTGACAGTGTTTACATAATAAAACTGGCAATACGTTTTGCACATGAAATACTGTAGACATGGACGTATTACTGGTGTGATGCTTTATCTCCTCTTTAGTCAGTTAATTCACTGGAAATAAGTCTATAATGCACATACAGTAAAAAAAACCAAACGTGTAACTTAAGTGTGATATTGGGTTTTGATCATTCTGTAATCTTCACCAAATACTGTCTTTGCATTTTTGTCAGTATTTATTTAATTTGAACTTTTATGCTGAAACATATTTTAAACTATGATGTGTGTTCCACAATAATGTAATCATTTTGTGTTGACATTTAGCAGGGACATTTGTAATTAGGGCGAGAATGGATTTCCATGCTCTGTTAATTGATTTGTCACTGTGTGTATTTGTGAGGGAATATGTTTGTCTGAGCGGCAGTGAGTAACAAAAAGTGAATGTGTATTATAAATAATCCGAAATCTAGCTATTATAGGTTGTTATTTGAAACATTTTTTGGATTCCGTGTAAGTTGTTTGATTATTATAGCTGTATATCAACTTCTGATATGTTATATGCACATATGGTATAGAATGTACAATTGCTATATGGATAAAACTTTATTGTTAACCTTAATAAAGTTCCTATGTATTTCATTCTGTGTTTTTTATATTTATATACATATTATGGCAGATTTTTGTCATATCAGAAATTTGTCTTGCACCAATAAAGTCAGACCTATTTGTTGTGGGTGATGATTTTTGTTTTGCAAATGAGGAGAATGAATAGTCCAGACTCATTTCCTCCATCAGTTAGGGACAGTAGTCCTAATTTTCCAGGACAGACAAACGTTTTTGCGTTCCACATTCAAGCAGCGAGGTAAGTGACACTCGGACACGAGAAATGCCATCAACTCGAGATCTACTACGCAGCTTCTCAATGTTGGTCGCTGTGTCCAATTTTTCACGACAATTAAAAGGCTGGGGAACAAGTTTGGAAATGTCAGCAGCTTAAGGGCGTGAGCACCTAATGAAGCAAGACCCGGATGTTCCAGGCTAGTGCTTTGAGCTGCATGCAGCCCCCACACACATCAGCAAATCAGTGGGCCAATAAATTAGAAATGTGCGTGCAAACATGCATGCACACACGTTTCTGCTATCTCCTGTATCATGCAAGGTCTTTGGACATGACAAGGTGGAAAGGTCCCCCAGAGACGAGGCGATGGGCGCTGTGGCCGGAAATCAGTTTATCATTATTATATTTCCTCTCACCTCCTGTTCCCCTCTAGCCTGTTGACCCTCCTCTACAGCCTGCCTTCCCTACAGTGTGTGTTCTCTCGAGTTTCATGACTGTTGTCCTCCACCTCACTCAGTGGTAAAAAATAAATAACCTTCTGGGTCTCCAGAGGGTCTTGTAGGTGGTCGGGTGACTAGGCAATGCTAGTTGAAAAATACTGTGGAGGAAAAATGTCCTCAGGTTCTGCTTTATTGTTTAGTAATTTCATAGTAACTGCAATGTTATGTGGTTATGCGGTCAATAAACAATACAGAAGTTTTTCTCTGATATTAATTTAAGCCTCAGTAGGAAAATTCTTCTTCCCTTAGGTGTTCAGAGCCCTTACAGTTTGGGTTTCAGTGGATGGGTCCTTGGTTCAAAGATGTCTGCCGACATTGCTGCAAAATGTAATTTAATTGCAAAATGGCTGGAAACGCACGAAGTGGCATCCATGTTTGCAAATTAAAGAAGTGAGTTTGTAAACAGACAGAGAAGCTGTGATTGAGTTTCTTACTCATCTCTTAATGAAGTACTACAATTAGAATGTATCTCCATGTACTAACTAATTGACAGCGCTCAGTTAACTGTCAGTTATTGTTAAACTAGTTGCCAACTTGGGAGTGCGTGATTGTAATTGGGTATCAATCTTCATGAAAACATCCTGCCTGTGGACGCGCCAAACATAGTGCAATCTTGTGTTCATCAGCATCTACTTAAAAAGAAATGAAGCCAGTGCGGACAAGAAACTGGTGTGTGTGGATGTTGTCTACAGCCCTTCTCCTGACCTTTGGACCTGTGCGAATCAGATCCCGGTTGTTTACAACATGTGGCTGACCTGACGAATCTGGAGTGGTCTTACACAAGCAAAGAGTCGGAGACAAGCGGGAAGGAAAGAATGTGCTCCCAGAGGGCTCAAAGAGCACTGGCATCTATCTACAGAAGAAATTGAATGGGATGTTTCAGAGCAGCAGAGATTAGATATACCCAGGGTGTTGAGCAAGCACAGGCTACCAATGTAATGCTTCCCTCGCCGGAGTGAGATCAAACTGACAGAACACAGTGGAGCAAGGACAAGTGTGCACACACACACACACACACTGAGCATCCTACAGTGGCCTTAAGGTTTGAAGTAGAGATGTGATGCTTTGTTATTTGCTCAGGGAGTACACTGAAGGATAATGCTAGATAACACTAGAGGTGTGCTATTTCCACATTAGCCACGTCAGGAATCATGTGATCCCCACTGGAGTGTCAGTATTAACATCTGAGCAAAAGTTCATCAAAAAGGGCTTACATAGTAGGTTTCATCAAGCACCGCCTGAAATGTCAAAACATGCTCCCATGAAGAAGGTGCTATTTGTTTTCCACAACTAATACGTTTGATTTAAAAGACACACTCGACAACTTTGGTTTGAACATGAAGAACCATCTAAATATCTTCAGGATCTAGTTGATTGAGTTATCATGATTCATTAATTCACAATCAGCCCATCTGCCCTCTCTGGGACTGATGACATACTGATCATTCAGTTTTCTTTATTCTGTCTTTCTTTAAACTGTTTAGACCCCATGTGTCTTGTTACACCATGTCCTTGATTTTCTGATATCCATTTGAATATAATGCAATCCAACATGAATGTGTTGAGGAAAAGATGGAAAATAAAATGTTTGAATCTCCTTTCTCCCCTGCTACTGCTGTCATGGATGAATGATCAGGGGGCACTCATATCATTGTTCACTTCAACAGTTTGGGAAACATGCTTATTTGCTTTTTGCCAACTGCTAGATGAGAAGATTGATGTCATGCTCCTATTTTTCTGGTAAATAAAGAGCTAACGGCTTGGTTAGCTAAGCTAACTATTGGCTTTAGCCCCTTACCTTAGCTTAGCTCCACCTACCTGCACCTGTAAAGCCCATATGTCATGCGTGAATTAGTGAGCTCTAGAGTTGCTGGTAGGTGGATAGTTTACCTTTAGACAGAGCTAGGCTAGTTTCCAGTCTTAACGCTATTCGATTGTTGGAATCAAATAATTTGACATTTGTAAGAAAGCAAATATCCATATTTCCGGAAACTTACTGCTTTAAAGGGATGCTCCACCAAAAATTGGCATCCAGTACTATACTTAAGTTAGGTGGCCCTGAGTAATCCAAATGACATATACACCAATCCTGATACATCTGCAACAAGGTAACATCAGGCGAAATCAGACTTTTTATTGGTCTGGTTCTAGTAGACTAGTAGACCAGTAGCCTATTTCTTCCTCTCAAACCTCTTCTGCAGCATGATCAATTTCTCTGCTGTTCGCTTGTAGCCTTACTCACAGATAGGTTTTCAGTGGAATATTCCTTAACATAGCTCAGCCATGAAGGGTTTGCTTTGGCTGTTTTAGCTCTACAACTCCACCTGCTACAGTACCCACTTCTCTCCCACTGTCTAGGAAAATGGTCACTTGTTTGTAGTGTTCGTGTTGGGATCATGGAAGGGAAGAATGTTTGCATGGGGAAGAGAATGACAAAGTGTGGAGGAATTGGTGCAAAATAAAGAAAGAAAGGGCGGGAAAAGGGTTAGACAAAGTAAAAGAGGGGGCATTTACTACTTGGGGAGGTATAGCGAACCCCTTTCCATCCATCATCCCTGACTCTGTCCCGTCCACTGAGCAGGAGAGGTAATGAAAGTAATTTAACGTACATCTATAATTAATATGCTCTCTTTGGGCGGTGTGGTTGGGCCGAGTGGGTGATGGAGTGTGTTTATTATGTGTGTGTGAGGGAGCTGGCATGACGGGGCACTGGGCCACTGACATGGTAATTCACTAGCCATCACTCCAGCAGCGCCGAGGTCAGATTGGTGCAGCTATATGGGGCACCGCCGGCTTCGGCGCTCCCATAGGTACGGATGGAAAGTGGGTTTTTGTTCTTTTCGTCTCTTTTTCTTTCCTCCTCTCTGAGTTTCCTGGAGAAAGGGGAGAAAGGAGGCACAGCACGTACTACGCCCCAGGCCAATGTTCTCCCTCTATGTGTCCTGCTCTTTCTTTCTTTCTATCTTTCCTTCTTTCTTTCTCTCCGTCTTTCTTTCTGTTGCCTTCCAGTCCACTCCTCTCCCTCATTCCTCTCTGTGCTCTCTGGTCGGTGAGCAAACTGCCTTTCTGTCTGTCTGGCTCTAACACTTTCTTTTTATTTCTCCTAATATCCTCTCCTCCTCCAAGAAAACTCAGTGAATGCACTTCAGGAATTCCTTTTTTTCTTTTTTAAAGGCAGACTGCTTTGCACAAACACAGTTCAAACCCGACTGCCCTCAGTGCTGTCTCCTTTTGAAAGCCCCTGCTCTTTGAATACCATTCGTTTGAAGAGAATGCCCTCTGCATTTCTTTTACACAGTCTCTCAAGTGCGCTCGCGCACTCTCTTGCATTTACACACGCATACACAAACACACACAGGCATATTAGGCTTATGCAGAAATACACGTACAGTCGCACATGCACAAATACCCACATTCACACTCTGACTTTCCCAAAATACACATCCATGCACACACACCTACATCAAATTTCAGCAGTGTCATTGGTATAGAGAGTGAATTTCTCCTCCACTTTGAACTCATACTCTCTTATTTCATCTCTTTCTCTCTCTCAGGCTACACTTACATGCGTGGCCTTACTCCGGCTACTGGCCATTCTCCAATAAAGGTCTAATCAGGTTAAACTGCTTACATGCATCTTTTATACCCTACAACTGGGCATTCTTGTTGTTGCCTTGAATAAAGCAGTAAAAGGGTAGATTTGCTCAAATAACATATTTTCCTACCTACCTCCAGCGTAATCAAGCCATGCAGATAGTTTTGGTTTTATTTGTCCAAGAATTTGTCTTTCTGGAGACAATGTCAACATTACTCTGCATAATCCTGCTGTCAACAACAAAAGTACAAGATCCGATGCATAGATAAGTAACAAAAAAACTAGAATATGATAGACATTTTGAACATACTAACCATCAAGTACTCATATTACTTAGTACAAGTACACATTAGTGCACTGAGATTAAATAAGGAATAAAGGGCGGAGCCAAGGAAGTTGCAATAGCAAGTATACTGTACACAAAAATTGCACCTGAGGGAATGAATTGGTGTGTCTTGTGTTGTGCATTCGCAACTGTATAAATCAAGCAGTCCAGCTGTTCACAGTTAAGTCTGTGGATTAAATGGAGTCAAGCAGAGGTTCTGGAAAAACACACTTTTTCAAAATATGTTTCAAAGCTGTTAACAGCACAACCAATACTGCATTTACCTCCTTCGTATTGGGGTGGTGGCAGAAATCTGAGAAAAAGGATCTTTTAAAGAAGAAGTCTGGTGATATTATATATTTTTCTTATTGTTATTGATAAGTATTGTCTGTGAAGTGTCAAATAAGTTGACATCCCACCGCTCTGACTATTAAGTGTCAAGGGGAAAAATGGAAAAACAATGACTCAGTAAGCAATCGGACTGTAAGGTACTTTTCAACTGAATCACACAAATGTCTATGAGCAGTAGAAATGATTATGATGAACAAATGATTTTTGTATTCACAAAAAGTGATGCGTGATTTTGGAAGTAACAAATATGATGTGATCAACTATTGTATGTTATTAACTAGAAAAAGGATTGAAGTCAATGATTTTAATAGTATTGATATGGGATTTGTACAGAGAACAAGAGCAAGAAAGAATCCTGTTTAAATTGTTGTGAAACAGACTCAGTTGGGTGTAGCAGTCTTATAACTATGAGTCAACCGGAAAGAAGGGTCAGCATTTGGCCAATTTTGCCAAACTAAGCTTTGAAACTGTACAGTCTATGTGTCAGCAGTCACATAGATAGAAAAAGGGAGGTGGCTGATTTGGCAATAGACATCGGCTATGGAGAAGGATAAATAACGAGGAGAGGCACCAGGCTCGGAGCAGGATCATCACCGCATGGCACCCAAAGCCTGAAGAGTTAGAGATTTGAACAGCGAACAACCAGAAAACATTTCAGAGATTTCTTCAGTGTATTTCAAGAGATCGAGCAACAGAGGATAACCACGTCCAACCCAGCCGAAGAATTATTAGACTATGAAGTTTCTTTCGTTCAACTGCATAATGAACTGAAGACTTTTAGAGACATTTTGAGGGCTTTGGACAAAGCCTCAAGTTTCTACAGGATTCTATAGCTTTTCAGTTTAAGTTAAAGCCTTTGCTTAATTTTCTAAGAAAATATAATAACTGTATTTAAAGCACAAGTAGTAGACGTTGAATTTATTTCTTCACTAAGATAATAATTTACCAGGTATAGAGAGTTTAACATCTTTGAAGGTTCTTATAGGTTGCTCTAGCCAAAGAAATTAACTTATCCTTGGGGCCTATTTTCCAGGCCACTAAATGCAATCCTGGCAACTATAACAGGTACATTATACAATGAGAAGACAGCTGTCTTTAACGGGCGTGGCTGAGGTGATATTTGGCTCTAGGGCAATCCAGTCAGGTGCTATTTCAGAGTAAGCAGGGTAGGCGTCCATATGAAAGTTAGAAGCCAGGCGAATCTCTTTCAACACCAGCTTAAACAGTCCCCAGTTGTACCTAATAGGGTAATACCCATAGGACTGGAGGATAGGACCCTTTAAGACTGAGAGATGGACCAGCACCTACTGGACAGGGGTAACTTGGGATCTAACAGTGGCCAATACACCTTCTGTGCCATAGACTGGAGTATTGACCACAAGCCAGTTTATTTTAGTGTCTAAAAAACTGAATTGTCATTGCTTGTGAATGCATTGAAAGAAAAAAAATATTTTTTGCTTCTCTCCCCCTGTCGACTGTCCATTCCCCCTTCTCCATGCTGCATGTGTTTAAGGTTTTGTCAACAGATGTGGAGAGAGTCACTAGGTGTGTGGACTTTGCCAGCTGATTGCCCACGTGTCAGATTTTAATGGGCAGCATATGGAGGTGGTGACTGATGAGTGGGACTAGGCCGGTGACAGGTGCTGAGTCATCTGTCGCTCTGACCCCCGCTCCACAACGGAACAAATCAGAGGACACCTTCATTCAGCAGGCCTGACCCTAACACACACACACACACACACACACACACACACACACACACACAGAGATCTGTCTGACTCAGTGATGGCTTTACATTTATTTTACAAGCTAGAAAAGCATACTCACTCCCACGCTTGCAATTATAGAAACATGGAGAACTCTCAATCCTTGCTGTACATGTACTATCTGTGCTCTTGTTTTTCTTGGGCTTCTCTATAATTGTACATAATAAAATTAAAATTGGTGCAACATGTTACCGTGTGTTGATACGACCTCCGACGTAGAGAGAGACACTCCATGCATGGCAGCCAGACAAACCCATTCACACCTCACAGACAGACTTCTCAGTATAGCAGAGTTCACCTGAGGCTCATGTTTTTGGATTGTGGGAGAAAACAAAAGGCAAACACGGGGAGAACACACAAAACTTGACACAGAGAGGCCCCAGTATGGTTCAAAACCAGCATCTTCTTGCAGTGATGAGCCACTGCGCTGACCTTCTGCTCACATACTCTGCTACAGTGTACATTATATCTAATGATTGAAGCTGCTTTGGAAACAGTCTCTTAAGGAGTAAACATGGAAGGCCAATTAAGACACTGAACTTATTCAAGTTAGCTTGGGTTCATGTTAACATTTCCTTCTCCTGGAGCTGTGATTCCTTTAAAGCTATGTGTGCTTGGGGGGAAAAAAGGTGGTAAAGCTTTGTTGGGTTGTTTATTACTAGGTGTAGTCAGCACACTATTCAGGATCTTAGTTTCTCTCTTTCATCATCACATCATTTTATTTTATGTTTTTCATTTTGCCATTCAGAGTGTAACTGACACCAATTCAGGAGAGCTCTCAGAAAGATGCTGCTATTACAGGGAGGTTGTCCAGGCTTTTGGAATGAGTTTCATTTTTGGCAAACCTGTTTTTACGTTAGAGATGCGTTGTTCGACATGCTATCCTTGAGGTAAATATATACTCATTCATAAAGTATACAGTCAGAGAACAAACTGTTTCAAACAGCTGCACAAAAGTTATTCAGGCAGTTTTTTTCTGCTTTTGAGATTGAAAAAAGAACTGAAATACCTTACCATCTAAATATTATGCTGCTTATGTGGACAAATCGTGAGCACATTGTTCTGAAATTGTCAGACTACAAGTTTTTATAGAGCAGAGAAAACAAGTCTGCGTCTTGCAAGTCAATGCCTCTATTCTGTGTGAGGAGATTATTTTGTGCACATTATAATTGGGTTTTCTGAGGTAATGACCTTGCAACTTCTCTTCCTTCCCTTCCTCTCCCCTTTCCCCTTTTTCCTGTAATTCAGAGATGGGAGATGCAGTTTGACGCAGGGCCCAGAAGATGTAGTTGGATCCTATGGCAACTGGCGCCTGCAATAAGGTCGCATAGGAGGTGTTTAATTAGTGGGCCACAGCCGTCCCTGCAGAGTAGCTTTTTATTACCCCAATATGTCATAGAGTGCATCAGCTAGAAGCCACACAACCACGCACACTGGCAAACAAGTACACACATAAACACACACACACCAGGGCTGACCAGCGAGAGGGTGGCAGCGCAGAAAGAAACCAAAACAAATTGTTTGTTTGTGTGGGATATAAAAGGCAAATGAGACAAAGACAATAGCAGAACGAGAGAGTGAAAATGAGAAAAGAGGAAGAGATAGAGAGACTGAGTGAGGCTCAGCGAAATATCAGCTAAGTGAGGATCAGCCACAAAACTGGCAAGAGCAGGAAAAGGACAAACAGAAGTAGGGAGATAGAAATGCAGCCACTGTGGCGAGGCTCCACGCTGTGTTGTCACCCTGTAGAGCATTCATTCCTCTCATTACTAGCTTGCTGAGATTTTTTTGAGGTGCTTAGCCAGCCGATTGCCGGGTCACTTTGGCCAGCAGAAATGAGTGGCATCTGTTCAGTCCTGACTGCGGGCACGTCACTAAGCCAGTTGGATGTATCACTTTACTGTGGGCGTGGGGTGCCAGGGCCATTAACACATGCCAGCCCTGTGAATGGCTACGCAGCTACATCGTGCGTGCCAATACATCATTAGCTGAGGCAGAGGATGACGGAGACAGGACACACACACACAAGCAGACACAGACGGTGTATGTTTTTGTAATGGTCTCTGATAGCTGTTTGCTCAAACTAAACTGAATCTTTTTTTGTGTGTGCTGTTGAACAAACAGACCGTGTGTGGATAGGTAAATTAAGTGAGAGTAGGAGACAGAAAGTGTGTGTGGGTGTGTGTGTTTACACAAATGTTTGTTATGTGCACATTTAAGCATTCATAGAGTGCGCAAATAAATAAGCGGTCAGAGTGAAAGTACACCGAGGTCTCATACCATCATGCCTACATCAATGTGTGTGTCACCACTTCTTGGCGTCCTCTTGCGCTTGCTCTTGGTTGTCTGTGGCACCCCCGCATAGCTGGAGATGTTAATGAGCGCGTCTGGGCCTGCGAGGATCCCCCCGGGCAACCCCTCTCTCCTCCCCGACACGCACCAGCTGCTATGGGCTCAAGGTGGCATCCTCCAGTGCCCGGCTTCTAGAGGAGAACGTGGTCCTGAAGGGAGAGATGAATGGTTTTAAGGTTAGGGATGAAAGTGAAACAATGCCTGTCATCTTATGTATGTCTCATTTCCAAGTTCACTAAAAGGGTTGCACAGGTGTGAACCATTACCTCTCTCCCTCTGTGACCTTTTCCCTTTTTTCTGTGGCTGTGATGATGGTGTGTTAAACTGTGGACTATACTGTGGGTGGCCCACATTGGAGCAGGTGATTGATTACATTTTTATAAGAGCAATGTAGAACCTGTGCCAGTAATAGGCACGGTGCTTTGTGTTTTTTTTTTTCCTTTTTCTTATTATTTCTTCTCCTCAGTGTGCTTGATCTATGTTCCCTCTCACTCACATGGCGGATGATTTAAGAAAGCAATACTTTAAGCCACTGGTGGGGGAGTCGGAGTTTGAATCAAAGCTGGCAACAAAAAAAAAAGTTGTGTTCGTCAGCAGAGGTCAGTGTTGCTCCATTGATGAAGTTAAAGGCCAGTTACCTCTCTTGGTCTGTCATCCTCCCTTCAATCTCTGTCTGTTTTCTCTCTTTACTGTCTCCCTCTGTTTTCTCATTCTCACTCTTTCCACTCATCTGTGGAATGGGAACAGCAATGGGAACATTATGTGGTAATCACAGTATAGCATTGGGCCCTACATACAGTAGCCTATCTTCTCTCCTCGTACCTCCCTCAGATACTCCAGATACTTGCCCTCACTCAGCAGTAATTGCATTTGACTGCACTTTAATCTAATGGCTTTACGAACAATGGCACATAAAAGACGCGCTTTAAACGAGGAAATCCAACGAGCAGTGATGGAGAGCAATTAATAGAGCTGCTTGTTAGAGATGCTCACAGGATACTGGCACAGATTAAGACACACGCGCATGAGAGAGAGAGAGAAGAGATTAGAATTCCACCATCAAAAGATCCCTCCCATCCTGTATTGATTGGTGAATGTGTTGTTGTCAACGTTTAGATTTGATTACCGCTGACACGCAGGGCTGGGGCTGAAACACAAGGCTGGTAATGGCCGCGACGCCTTGTGCATATCAAATACAGCCCGAATCCTACCGGAGTAATTAATATCGCACTGTGGTTATAAATTTCCTGGCATAAACGGCCAATTGGATTTGCATGGCTTGCACGGGGGTAATTAAGATGAAACATCAGGGAAAATGTTACATGAACGTTTCAGCTAATCCCCCCTCTCTCCGTGTGTGTTTCTTTCTCCCTCTAAGGACTTCTCCTTTAGTCACAGTTTTTCTTAAATATTTGCAGGGTAAACTAGGTGTTGACATTTTGCCTTTTCATCGTCACGCAGCTCGGAGGAGACTCTTTGGAGGTAATTTCACAGCTGTGGTGGGTAATGTGGCAAGGAGTAACACAGGCCATGGTGAGTTATTCCCAGCATTACTTATTCTTCCTGAGAGAAAAGGCCCTCTGCTTATGGTACGTTGTCACAAAATGCTTTCCACAGCTCTTGATTTTCTCAAGTTTCAGCTCCCTTTGGACGGCTTGAAGTGCCATGTGTCCCTCCAGGGGGATATGGTTGATTTTTCCTTTTCCCCCCTATTTTTAAACCTCCTCTTTCCCATTTTTACACTGGATTGTATTTCCCATGTGCTATTGGCCCAAACCTCCGGAGCTTTGATGGCGGTTTCTCAAAAATCATCCCATCAAAAAGCTGTCAGTGTAGTTTGAGATCAGCCGGCTGTCATCAGGTGGGGGCAGATATTGACCTTGTGGTAGGTAAGATACACCACACACTACTATTGTCATGGGCAGATGTGGTGATTATGCTGTGTTAACAATTGATTTTGTTGCTATCTTGTGTCAGAACACTTCAATGTAATTGTGAGCCCTTTATCTAAGACATTCTAAGGCCAGAGCTTACAAAACAACAAAACACATTTTTTTCCAATGCTGTGAGGACCACAAACGAAATCCCATTCACTTGTGGAGGCAGAAATCAATCAAGATAGCTCAAAACCTAGACACATTATTAAAACATTCAGTATGATGGTGTGCTTTTTCTGGGTCCTATGTTTTTGTATTTTTTACTGTGTTTGCAACATATTTTTGAAGAGTAGAGCGCTTGGAAGTGTGCCTTTTCTGAAATGTCTGTTTTTAATGCAAACATATCTTTAATCCAAGATAATTTTCTTATTCAGCCTTGACCCTTAAACCCCAAACTATCTATCTTTTGTAATGTGGTTGAACAGACCTTTTAAAACAGAAAAATGAACATCTTCTTTTGTCCTTTTTTTGCAAACGTGTGTGCTGTATGAATAAATACACCCCAGTGTGTTGGGCACCGCTGTAGACATAAAGTGCCCCTAATGTGCTAAAACTATAATAGCCCCGAATCATCTCCAGCATAAACGTTCTCTAAAGCCATATTTAAAAATCACACATGAAATATTATATTCTGGTGTGTGTGTGAAAGAGAGAAGGGGCATGTGTTTCCCATGGTGAGTGTGTGTATTAGCCCGGCAGTGGGGCGATGCGTCTTTGTCCTTCCTCCTCTCCCCGTACAGATGAGATGACTGATTCTGGTGTATGGGGGCTCTTCCCTCACTCTGTGTCATTTCCAGGCCAGCTCCCCCAGGGGACCCTCCACAACATTCCCTGCCCAGCAGCCCCTAGAGCCCCCCCGGGCCTATGATACACATAACACATTGGCTCTGTCACCGCCACAGCTTATTTTAGAGCGGCCTCCTTGGCTGCCGGGAGAACTTTAACTTTATGTAAATCATATTAATAAATTTGCAGGCGTTAGCAGGGGTGGGGGGGGGGATAGTTGCTCTGAGGATTTCAGCACACATGCCAGCGACAGAAGGTGAGCGGGACAGTGACAGTAAGTCGACAGATGAAGGTAGAGGAGGAGGAGGAGAGATGGCATACAGTATGGTCCAGTAAGTATTGTGCTGGTGCAAGAGAGACATAGTAAAACGAGGTCAGGATAAAAATGATTTACAGTAACCTGCAGGTGGAGTTTGTCACGGCCGGTGATTTTACAGGTAAAACAATGAAACTGAAGCCAAGTGATGGATAGCAGGACATATATAATAGAAACTGAAAAGAATAGGCTGTAGAATATGAAAGAAAAAATAATTATGGTGGAAAATGGAATCCTTTAGAGCAAAACAAAATAAAATCAGCCAATTCAAATCCAAAGAAAATGCTGCGTTAGAGTGTACAACTCTCGAGTCTGTGATTCTAGCAACTGAGCCAGGCTAATGTATGGATCACGTAATCCCTGTACATGCATGTGTGTCACATGTTGGCATGTTCCTGTTCATCCTTTGATGGGATTGCAGTCAGTTGGCTATGGGAAACCAAGAGTACACAGTGTTTCTATTTGTTCAATTGAGCCCCCGCTGCTGGCTTCTAATGGGTCTTTCCACTGAGCTCATCTTCCCCATTTCATCTAACACCTGCCTCCCTGTCACAGACATGGCGAGAACAAGAGAGATAGAGAACTCTTCTCTCAGTTGAGGGTTAAACGATCGCAGTGATTCCTGATCTTCCTGGTTTTTATTTAATCTTTCCTGAATAATGAGGATAGGTTAAAAAAAAGGAAATAAATACCAACAAATAAATGTAAATGTGTGAGACTTTCAAATGTTTGTTTTATCATTAAATCAATCACACGTTTATTACAGTTTGTAATCAGCGTAGGAGCTCATACATGATGGAGAAAAAACAGCAGTGAGACAAATAAAAAGCCAGAGAGATATGTCGATGTGATGATGTAAGGTGAAAACCTGCATGTTGAGCACAGCTCAGGACGGCACAGAGAGCCATTGATCGGTGAGGAGGAGATGCTAATGCAATCGATGCAACACACTGATGAGAGTGTTCGCAGGAAGTGCAGCCCATCATCTTCCTCTATCACCTCGCCTGACATCCACATCAGGGAAGCCAGTTAAACTTTATTTACTCTGGCTAATATGTGATCAACGTGCCTACTCAGCATGCCGCGTGTTCACTTACTCTGACAGTGTGTTAAGGATACCATTACGCACTGTAGGTGAGCTGGCAGCTCCAAAGGTGGATGCACAGTTGGGCCTGGACTAGGCTGGTCAGAACACTGATGTCAGATGAATCTGGAAAAACCTGGCCAACTTTTTTTTTTGCTTACAATGTCAGTGATTCTTTCTACAATATCTGCGCAAAGAAACTATTGTTAGGATTATAGTTAAGTTTAGCCATCTTAAACTCAAGGGACAGTTTCAGCGCCCTTCACTGCTTGTGTATCATGTCAGTAGCAGCTGGAATGAATTACTTTCTGAATATATTTGTCCTGCACAGAGCTTTTGCAACCTGATGGGAGAAGTTGGAATGAGTTATGGAAAAGACAAAGTTCCTGTGTGATGAGGTCTTTTCCTACTGATGCTGGACTGTGATGGTTTATGTGGAATTGACTCAAGATAAACCACAGCGTCCATGTTCATCGTAATGAAGGATCAGGTCACCCTGTGTATCAGTGTGGCTCTTTAATATGATTCTGGGCAACAATGGAGGAATAAGCTATATCAGGCTTTGGCCGCATTGTTGGTTTTAGTTTTTTCACAATATTTGTCGACAATAAGAAAAATAAAATAAAACATTGTGAATTTAAACCAAAAATGAAAGGAAATGGGTTTTCCAGTTTATTTTCAGGGTTAATCTGTCCCCCGTCTGGCTTTATTACCTCCATGGATAACACTCACTCACTGTACTGCTCCATTGACAGAGACATGAGCATGCACACACACACACACACACACACACACACACACACACACACACACACTTAATTACAGGCAGCCTTTGGCGGGACGAGAGTGACGGCAGGCAGCTTGAGGAGGCAGTGGGGTCTGTGTGCACCCAGAGGGTCACTGTCACACCACTCTCTCAGTTTGCTGACGACCAGAGATGAATACTGATCACATCTTACCATCTTACACACCGGAGGCTTTACACGGAGTGGGGGGAGAGAAAATTAGGCTGCCAATGAAAATAATTAGCCCCTTTCAGCCTCATAATGCTGTTTAGGTCAGTTACATTCAAATGACAACCGTTTGGATTTGTTTTTATGCAAGTGTCTCGGCATATTTCTGTGTGTGTGTGTGTGGCCGTAAAAACTGAATGGATAATCCTGTCTGTTCACACACTGCGAATCTGATTGTTTATCTCTTTCAATAGAGAAGGAGCCATGAACTTCTTTTTTATTGCTTCTTGGCTTCTGCATCTGCACATGTTTGCGCACTTGTGTGGGTGTGTAATTTGGACACACTTGTGTTGTGGTTTACCTTCTTTCCCTCGAACCACAGAGAGAAGAAGTGCCTTCCTTCTCGGGCAGTAGTGGCAGCCTCGCAGCCCATGTGTTGATTACAAGGCCCAGCACACATACATATGTTCCCTGTCTGTCTGGCTCAACAAGATACAGGCTGGTTACATGCTTTACTAATCATTCCAGCAGCACAGGCTCTCCAGGGACACTAGCCAAACTCCGTATTTCAGCACACACTTGTCAACACTATGGTATCAACAGCCTTAGAAATACGATATTATGGGAGAGGAGGACAAACAGTACAGTCTGCTGCCTGCCACCATCTCCTGCTTCTGGAAAGAATGAGAGAAGAGAAGTCCTTCAGCCAGCCATTGTAAAATTATATTGACTTCTGTGATGCTGCAACGATTGTTTGGTCTATAAATGTCAGAAAATAGTAAGAAATGCCCTTTAAAGTTTCCTTTAAAGTCCACATCTGCTATCTTTTAATGGCTTGTTTTCTTCAACTAACAATCACATAAGACAAAGAAAAGTACTTAATACTAACTCACAATTGGGGAGCTGGAATCAAAGTGTATTTCACATTTTTAATGGGAAAAATGAATAAAAATGGTTGCCGATAAATGATTTGTCAGTTGATTCAGTGTTTAATAGTTGCAGCTTCAGACTTATGTTCTAGCATTATGGATAAATCCACAAGACTGCTTTGAACACATTGTCAGTGCCATAGTAATAAAAATGCAAAACAGAAATAAGAAGAAGAAATTTAAAAAAAATCAACAACAAAAAAATGACGAACTTCATATTTAACTACAGATGTATTTTT
>NC_060167.1:29533908-29538730 GCF_021292245.1 Micropterus dolomieu
AGCCTTTGGCGGGACGAGAGTGACGGCAGGCAGCTTGAGGAGGCAGTGGGGTCTGTGTGCACCCAGAGGGTCACTGTCACACCACTCTCTCAGTTTGCTGACGACCAGAGATGAATACTGATCACATCTTACCATCTTACACACCGGAGGCTTTACACGGAGTGGGGGGAGAGAAAATTAGGCTGCCAATGAAAATAATTAGCCCCTTTCAGCCTCATAATGCTGTTTAGGTCAGTTACATTCAAATGACAACCGTTTGGATTTGTTTTTATGCAAGTGTCTCGGCATATTTCTGTGTGTGTGTGTGTGGCCGTAAAAACTGAATGGATAATCCTGTCTGTTCACACACTGCGAATCTGATTGTTTATCTCTTTCAATAGAGAAGGAGCCATGAACTTCTTTTTTATTGCTTCTTGGCTTCTGCATCTGCACATGTTTGCGCACTTGTGTGGGTGTGTAATTTGGACACACTTGTGTTGTGGTTTACCTTCTTTCCCTCGAACCACAGAGAGAAGAAGTGCCTTCCTTCTCGGGCAGTAGTGGCAGCCTCGCAGCCCATGTGTTGATTACAAGGCCCAGCACACATACATATGTTCCCTGTCTGTCTGGCTCAACAAGATACAGGCTGGTTACATGCTTTACTAATCATTCCAGCAGCACAGGCTCTCCAGGGACACTAGCCAAACTCCGTATTTCAGCACACACTTGTCAACACTATGGTATCAACAGCCTTAGAAATACGATATTATGGGAGAGGAGGACAAACAGTACAGTCTGCTGCCTGCCACCATCTCCTGCTTCTGGAAAGAATGAGAGAAGAGAAGTCCTTCAGCCAGCCATTGTAAAATTATATTGACTTCTGTGATGCTGCAACGATTGTTTGGTCTATAAATGTCAGAAAATAGTAAGAAATGCCCTTTAAAGTTTCCTTTAAAGTCCACATCTGCTATCTTTTAATGGCTTGTTTTCTTCAACTAACAATCACATAAGACAAAGAAAAGTACTTAATACTAACTCACAATTGGGGAGCTGGAATCAAAGTGTATTTCACATTTTTAATGGGAAAAATGAATAAAAATGGTTGCCGATAAATGATTTGTCAGTTGATTCAGTGTTTAATAGTTGCAGCTTCAGACTTATGTTCTAGCATTATGGATAAATCCACAAGACTGCTTTGAACACATTGTCAGTGCCATAGTAATAAAAATGCAAAACAGAAATAAGAAGAAGAAATTTAAAAAAAATCAACAACAAAAAAATGACGAACTTCATATTTAACTACAGATGTATTTTTCTTTTTACCCAGAATTTTTTCCTTTCAGAAATTTTTTATTTATTTTCTTTTCTATATTTCTTTTCTTTTTTTCTTCATTAAATTTTTTAGAAATTGTTAGATATAATTGTTTTCTGTTGATTGGTGATCACATGATGTGCCCTTTAAAGAGGGACCTTACCAGTGTCATGCATGCGCTGATGAAGGCTTTGTGCCGAAACGCATCAGTGGATATGTCAGCCTATTGATGGCACATAAATTTACGATCAACGCATGAGTCAATTGGTAAATTTGTCCCTGGGAGTGCTGCCTTTTTTATCTGCCTTTTTCCTTTTGACCTGTACTTTATTTGTGTTTCGTACCTCATTCCACTTTTATCCCTTTGTTTCTGTGTAATCACTGCACAAATACACCACTGTAAACATGAGCAGTAAATGACTTCATTAAGACAAATCACAGTGTGGACAGAGGATTAGCTCAGACACAGAAGTGCATACAAAAACAATCATTTCCTAATCTTAAATCTGATATATTTTTAAGCATTCCAACAATCACACTCTCATTGCTTGCTTCTCTCATTCCTGCTCAAGCACACATGCATAGTGATTTCAATTTTAAAACCTTGCACCATTTAGGCTTATCTCAACAAAAGTACATCATGATAACGTGTTGAAGCACAGATATAGGTATCATTCGAATTTCTGAGAGTTTTAGTCAATGAATACATGTAATAGTAAAAGTGTAAGTGTAGGACTTTGGCACAACAGGCTAAATATTTCTAACATGTATTTGTTTTATACTTTTATGTTATTTATTTGGAAATTCATGTTACAAGTGACAATGTGCAGATACACAGCGAGGCACCAGCACGTAGTATAAAACTTGTTCTCTGTGTGAAGCTCTCGGTGGCGTAAAACTGGAGGAGCAGAGCGTTCAATCATCTTCACCCTGTCAGCACAAAGACAAAGAGCTGCCTCCGAGCAAGCAGAGCTGGTCATAGGTGAGTCACACACACACACATGCATAGATACACACAGACACAGACCCACCTACTACGATGCACACACGCACGCACGCATGCACGCACACACACACACACACACACACACACGCACACACACACAGAGACAAGCCTGGCTAGAGGAGTTGCTGGCTGAGGTGCCCTTGGCGTGATCTTCAGGCCTGGCCACTGTTAATGAACACACTACACACTACCCTCTTTCCACACACACACACGCACTCGCTCGCGCACACACACACACACACACATACGTGCTTTCATCATGCCCCACCATCCACTAACCTTTGTTGTCCCTCTGACCCCCCACCTCGGGGGCCTCTGCTGTCCTGTCACACTGCTGTGAGATCACCCTCAGTCTCCTGCTGGGCAGTCAGGAGGTGGTGATCAGAGTTGCGGGCACGCGGTGTCTTTCTGTGTGTGTGTGTGTGTGTGCGTGCAGGGGAGGAGGACAACATGACTGGGAGCATGTCACGTCTCTGTGGACCTCAATAGTGGAAAACCAGCTCATATCTTGTCCTCTGTTATTCCACTTCTCCTTTCATTCTTTCATTTCCTCATCCGTCCAGTCAATCTTTTTCCAAAGGGAGAATGGAAACTTGCAGGACTGAGGAGGGGGGTAAAAAAACAACAGCCTTCTACTCAAGTGACCGAGTGGCTTGTATTTTTGTTCTGGCTGCATAATTCATAAAGCTGCTGGGCAGCTGGCAGCAGCTAGAGTGACCATTGCAGTGAAGTGACGGGGAGAAGGACGGACAGCTGCGGTGGTGCTGTTTGGTCCAGAGGTGAGAAAGACTCACACTCCCTGTGCTCAAAATCCCCTGACAAGATTTCTTCTTTCTCACCCAATCACATACTGCAGACCAGATTCTCATTCTCTCTTCTTGTCTTTAGTGAATTGTTTATGTGTGACCATTTGCAACATTTCCCCTCTGAGAGCTACAACCGACTACTGTCTCACTCCAACCCTTTGAACCCTCTACAGATAGCTGTATGGCAAGGTGGGTCAAGAACTTTTGACTGGGGGGACTAGAGCTGCACAGGCTCAGAGAAGTGGGGCACATTTGGAAAACAAATGTTTTTGTGGTACACCCCAAAATCATGAGCATGAATTAATACAGTGCATAAGATCGTCCTAATAACATTATAATGAATAAAGAGATAATCACGTTGTTTTAATTTTCACATTGACTGTGAAGAAAAATAAGTTGCAGCACCAGCTGGAGCATTTGGCACCACAGCAGCTGTATGCGATGTGCCTCATGGGAACTGATCAGAGATCCCAGAATGCCAGTATGGACAGGAGGAACAAACTATCTACATATGCATGTCAATATTGTTTTAAATGTTAATCTGTCTGCCACCGCTATCTCACGGTTTTCTGCATCAGACAATCATGTTTTTTTATTCTAGGAGTTCAGTTATGACTGTGTTTTCATTCAAGTGAGGACAAATAACAGGGGAAATGGACAGCAGCACTTATATTTGATGGTATCACACAGTATGTAAATATGCAGAAAACCGTAAGAAAAACAATGGAAATGTGAGAAATCGGCTGCCATGAATGTATTTTTTGGAATGGTGTAAAATAACAATAATAAAAATGTATTATTTAGATATTTTCATTGAAACTAATTAGACATTTTAAGTAGCTTGCCTGTTAGTGCCAGATTTCCACATTCGTTTTCCTTCCACAGTGAATAACACCTCTAATTTTATCCAGCGTGCAGCCAAAAATCTCGGCAGCTGTGCTTCTAAACTGGGACCACAACGCCGACCAACTGTATGACAGAGATATGAGTCGAGGCCTTAGGAAGTGTCTCCTGAAGGGGGATTTTTTTTTGGGGGGGGGGGGATTACAGAGTGCTCAGTAAACCCCGCTCAGAGGGAAGCAGTGGGCAGCCGGAGCAGAGGACGGATTAATTGGCGCGAGTCCTCAATGGGTGTCCTCGCCAGTCTTCATAGCTTTTTCAAAAATGTTTTTTTCTCTCACATTTTGGCATCAGCATTTTCTTACTTTTCACTTTTGCAGTGTTTATTTTTCTGACCCTGCTTTGTGCTCACAGTTTTGCTCTCTTTTTATTTCTCTGTTTCTTCACTGCAGTCTGATTCGTCAAGTTGAAGATGCCTGACTCTGCTGATCTGCTCCTGGCCTGTGTGTTTCTTAAAGCCCTCCAGCCAGTTTTAACTGCCGTTTTTGGTTAACGTTCTTTCTCAAACAGAGAATGAGGGTGTGGTTAATAGTCGGGCATAATACATTACCATGACAACCAAAAACTGACCAGCTGGAGTGTTCAATAATGATGTGCTGTGTTAACATCATTTACTGTCTGGCAGGAGTAGCTATTACTTATGATAGAAACTAATGTGCGCGTATCAGCTGTTATCAATCATACAGTCGATGGTCCTGTCATGCACTGCACACGATAACTCCCACTACGTTTTATGGTGCGCTTACTTTACCGCGGGTGTGTGTGTATGTGTGTGTGTGTGTGTGTGTGTGTGTGTGGGGGGGGGGGGGGGAAATGCAG
>NC_060167.1:29538750-29649183 GCF_021292245.1 Micropterus dolomieu
GGGGGGGGGGGGGGGGGGGGGGGGGGGGGGGGGTAAATGCAGTAAAATGCATGTTGCAGACTGTAACGTGATATAAGACGGTGGCAGGTGAAAGTGCGACGCGTTTTCTGTCATCTGTCATCCAACACCGCACGCACAGATGCCATAATGAAAATGAACAGCACACTAAACCAAGAGGAGGAAACTAAAAAATAAAATGAAGACCCTATGTTAGCTAACTTTCTGCAATAACTATGCTAGCTAACTACACCTGGCTAACAACAACTGACTGGCTTGTATTTCTGCTGCTGTATGCACAGGGTTCACCCATATGCACCAACACATATATGTAAAGTAAACGGTGTGTGTGTGTGTGTGTGTGTGTGTGTGTGTGTGCAGTGTATAACTTCACCTCTCTCTACTCCTTCCTTCTACAGAGCAGTAATTCCTGGCCAAAGAGGAGCCTCTCCAGAGCTGGGGGACCTGCCCTCTGCACCCTCCTCCTGTTCCTGCTTTGATTTCCAATATGTCCTCCCATCACCACAGATGGCTGCAGAGGAAACATTTCCTCGGCCGACGGTGCTAGCGAGGCCCCTGAGCCCTGTGGCTGATAGGGGGCAGAAATTGGAGAATAATGTAATAGAATATTTGATTGGGCTCTGATGGGCAGGACACTGGGAAGACTGCCATAGTAATGTGTCTGGGCTTGGCCGGTAGGGTGCATTTCTTCCCTCCACCCTCCTCCTATTTCTCCTCTTTGACTAGCTGCAAGTTGTGATTTAATAATATTTGCTGCTTGGCACTGCATCCCAAAGGTCTGGGGGCCCGGAAACAGGAGCCCCAAGCTTCCTGTGGGCTGTCAGAAAGATGCTAACAACATGACAAATGTTGGCCAGGCTATAAAACAATCTGAAGGTGAATAAGTGGGGGTATCAGCAGAGGAATTTATGGCTTTACCTGGGCTGCGGAGGGGACTGGCCAAATAGGGTTAGAGATGAGTTAATCCATGTGGTTACGGACACTCGCGTACAAATGCACATATACTGACCTCAGTTGTTATAATGCTGTGTTTGTCAGTACAGATATAGATAAAAGCTATAAATAATAAATACATTATTTTGTGGGGTTACAGATTACATGAACACTTACATGCAAGAAAGTCTTAGCAAATGGAAAATTACTTAACCTTTCTTTTGTGAATTGAGCTCCCAACTGTGATGGGTCTGTTCTGTGCTGTTTTCATCCTCCAGAGTCAAAGCCAAGCAGTTCTAAAGACTGACAGCTCCAGTTTTGAATAAAATGCCTTGATATAAACATTGGAAAGGAAACCACACCCCCACCCACCATCATCTGCTACCTCTTCCACTGAGACAGGTGCCCAAAAAGCCATCCATCAGCAGGGAGAGGCGCAGCCAATCACGTCTTCTCAAACCAACCAGACGTTTACCCTCGCTCCCAGGTGGGTGGGCGGTAATTGCCAGGCGCACCTTTGCCCACCTGGCAAGCTGCCACGGGATGCAGAGAGGGAGAAGTCTGGAGCAAGGGATAGGTGGAAGGGAATGACGGATATTTTCATGTAACAGACAGACGGTCAGGACTGGCACGGAGAAGTGTGGCTGAGCAAACCTGATGACTCATCTGAGAAACGCAATATGACACTCCTAATTCCATTGTTAAGACACTGCCTTGGCTCGGTCCTCACTGAGTTTGGCATGCGGTGCTTCCCCCCCCTCCCCGTAAACACCCCTGTTTTGTAGTTCTGCCATCCTGGGCCACTGTGGTGATTGTCATTATGCTGTCTCAGCAGTGCGGTGCCCCAAAGAGAAGAGCAATCACGCTGGTGGAGGATTTTAAATTTCACACCCGTACTGTGGGAGGGAATGGGACATGGGGGGCTTCGGATAAGGTGCTAATTGAGGAGGCGATACACCACCTGTGTGTGTTCCAAGGCAAGCATTCATCCAAATAGCTGATGCAGGGGCTTCAAACCAGGCTGTGAAGTGAGGCGTTGGCTCACCGCTTTTCTCGCCCGTAAGGATGCTGAGAGAAGCTATTCTGAATGGGACCCCAGATATACTTCAAAATCCGTCTTAATTGCACTTGAATGTGGAAAACAGCCGGCTTATTGTTATTTCATGTCTGCGTGGGTGTAATACACCACAGCCTTCCAAAGGCGCAATTGTTTTTCATTGCATAGGCATTTCTAGTTTAGATTTTCCACTGTTTCAAAACACAGAGCAATACAGGCACTTTAAGCTGTGAAATCTGCCAATGGTTCTGGCGTTGGATGGCGGCGGGCGTGATTACAGACCATCCTACCTAAACACATGGCTGTATAAGTCATCTGTGCAAGCAGTTTATTATGATCCATATTTACGGGACGCAAAGGAGGAAGTCAGGTGAGGATTGATGCGTGTATCAATATTGACTGGCTGTGTACAACGTGCTAACCTTGACAACCCATTGTATTGTAACGTTAACATAGCTATCCTCATTAGCTAGGCTCCTTACATACTTGCTAATAACTGGTCCGACATTGACAGCTTTGTGTTAAGAACATAGATAGACTTATCTTATCTTGTAAACTTGAACTTAAACAGAGTTCACTTGAATGCATTAGTTTTGGACAAATTTGTGGAGCGGTGTTCATGATACGGACCATTCAACTACAGACTGATTCAGGAATCATCTCTGTGCAGAAAAGCCGGAAACAACCCTTCTTCCAGTGCATGATCATATTTGAGGGGCTATTAACAGATGGGTCCATTGTCAATGTGTTTGTGAGGGAGGGAGGGAGCGAGTGAGGGGAGGGGAGGGGAGGGGCTGAGTATATGCTGAGGGCAGCTTTACAATGACTTACAATTTTTTTAAATAGTAAAAAAAATGATAATGAAAATGTGGCGTCAGCCTTGATATTGTGACGGGCTGCCACAAACAAATCCTTGTATAGGAAACACTGCACATGTTCATTATTGTTACCATGACGATGAAGGACGCCTGTCATATTTTAATGTTTTGGGAGTAACTGGCAAACAACCTATTCTGTCGTTAAGGACGTGTTGCCCGAGTCAAATGTCCACCTGGCGTTTGGGGCTGTCGGAAATCGGAGCGAAGCTGAGGACTACTCCTCCAGTCATCAATCACCTGCCTGTAGCCAGCGTGCGAGCCAATCCACCCAGACCTCGGGCCTCAGGATTCATCAGAGGGGACAAGGCCTGACATCCAGAAAAATGAGTTCAACCCTCCACACGTCAGGACAGATCAGAGCCCAATGTCACCGACTCGCTAAGCATGAGAGGTCTCCATTCAAAAGTGGTAAAAGAGATAGAAAATGTGAACCGATACAGCATCTTCCTCTATTTTTGTTCAAATTCTGACAGTTGGTCCCCCATGGTTGGCCATCTTGGCATACCTATAGCAAGAAGTCGTGTTACTTGTCTCTCACTCTCTCCCTCTCTCTCTCTCTCTCTCTCTCTCACACACACACACACACACACACACACACACACACACACACACACACACACACGCTCATCCGGGTTGAGGAAATGAAGGGGAGAGTCATCAAGCAGAAAATGATGAATGTAGCTTTTTGTCCATCTTGGCATCTGGAGCACATCTGCCCCGCTGGGACCGGGACAGATATGGTACCTGCTTCAGGGATTAAGCTTCCCTCTGCCCTCTCTCCTGAGGCTGCAGGTAAGGGATCCTACCCTGCAGCCAGCACCGCCTCCTCCTCAAACCCCCCAGGGTAGCGCAGTCTGGGCTCACCTCAGAGCTCAGCACATTAAGCGGGGATGATATTTATGATGTGGAAATGGCCTGCTATTTATTCAGCGTACAGAACGTCCCTCAGACTCCCCTCTCTCTTTTTCCTCTTCTCTCTCTTTTTTCACAAATCTATCTCTATTCAACTCTTCTCTCCTCCTCTGCAGTTAGTGCTCGTCTCTTCCTGTCTTATTTTCTGTCTCTCTATCTGTCAGGATTTTCCTTTTCCACATTTTGAAATGTTCCCTGTGCACTCTCAGAGTTTATGTTATTATTGATGCACAGGTTGAGTCTGGCCCTAAAGTGTAACTGTGGATCAGGTGGTCAGGTGATAAAAATAAAAAAAAAAGGTTTGTCAGCATGTTTAGAGAAGGGAAAATTAAAAACAAAGAAGAAGAAATGATGGTACAGATTTCCAAATAAGGAGTAATCAGGTTAGGGCTGTTGGATAAAAGCTTTTTACCTACCTGCATACAATCGTAATTTCAAGATATCTACTAGGTAGGGTTGCAACAGTATGAAATCTCATGGTACGATAACCATCTCAGAAAATATTTTTTTTTACAGTATTACACAATTATTATAATTAGTATATTTTTAAGAATAACAACAACAACAACAATAATGATAATAATAAAAATATATTATATTTTATAATATTTAAATGGAAGTATGTGTAAAAAGTCTACCTTTTGACAATAAATAAAAAGAAGTACAGGTAAGATTCTCCGTCCAGTAGCATTTTTCTTTTCATTACTGTAGATCAGCAAATGTAGATGGTGTGATAACCGTCAATTTTCACACCATGGTATAGGACACTGTCTTAGATGTTGATATGTCTCTGGTTACAGTGTCTGACTCTGTTTAATGTGCTTTGTCTGCTTTTGTCTGTCAAATTGTTGCTGTTTCATGGGAGTTGGAGGAGCGATTTGCATCTACCTACACACAGCGGATTTTCAAAACTTAAAAAATGAGAGAGGACCCATACTCTGAATTAACAATAAAGTACTCTTATCTTAAATTCTCTTAAAGTATTTTAGAAGACATTTCAGAAACACTTTATTTTACAGGCCTTTAATTTCCTAATCATTAATAATTTCCCAGGATTTCCTGGAAAGAACTATGACATTTGGTACTAATTACAGGGACATTTTTTCAGTTATTACAAATACAATTAATTAATTCTAATTAACTGCTAGTGTAAGCAGGTCAGCTGAACATGCAAAAATGTGAAATGGGTCTACAGGAAAACACTGAATTCAGCATACATGAAAAATAATTCACAATTATCAATGATAGTTTTTATTTCAAGAGTATTCCTCTAGAAATCACCAACAACTTGTAAACTCAACATGACAAACCAAACTAAATAAAAATAATGAAATAACAGAACTTTGTCTCTATTGTGCAAATTACATCGTCATGTTCTGGGAAACATCAAATATAATGATTATTTATAACCCTTTGTATCACAACATGTCTGTAACAGGTGTCAAACAAATATTTAAAGATAAGAAACCTCCAGGTGAAGGACAAGCATCCACTTATGAGAGTGTGTGTAAAAATGTTATCTTCACTTAATATGATGAATGTCATATTTAAACAGGATGTTGGGTCATAACACAACACACCACAATAAAGGATCATTCTACGTTGTAAATCCATTGTCAGTCAGTCAATCACATAAAGCCTAGTCGTCCAGCATGAGGTCACCATGAATGATTCACTGTTCTGGGAAGTTAAAGTCCCCATATAATGGAGTCTAAATGATCAGAGTCCATATTTTGATATATATATAGATGGCTATACATAGATTTTTTTGACTGAAAAAAAAAATATATAAAGCCAAAGCCCCATAGGACACTAATAACACATTAATACCCCCAATACAACATCATGGGATCAGTGACCACTTTGGAGAGTTTTTTTAGCCTGGCTGACACACACACACAGGCAGCTAAGAGAAAAAAGAAAAGCAGAGGGGAGGAATGTGTGAGAGTATGACAGTGGATCAATAGTTGTGTTTGTGGCAGTGCTCCCACAGGAGTGGAGCAGTATATGAAAAGCTGCTGCTGATGGCTGAAGGTCCTCTCAGAACATTCCCTGTGTTTAGCCCAGAGCCAAGGTTAAACCCAACACAAAGACGCCACAAAACCTCAGCCTTCCTCCCCGGGGCTACATAAACTCACACAGGCAAGGGCCCACAGGAGCCTTTATTCTTTCCGTGTGTGTGTTTGGGGGGGAAGGGGGGACAATGTGTGTGTGGCTTGCGGTGACAAACAGTGAATCCTCAAAAAATCGTGACACAGCCACAGGCCCGGACGGAAGCAAGGGCTTAAACGCTTTCATTTATTTTGTGCCATCATTAGTGTGGTATATTACAATAACTAGCTGTAATTAAATTAAAGACGATACTGGGTCAGACTTGCAGTGAAAACAATACAGAGAAGGATTACTGTATATGACAGCTAAATTAGCACATTTCCATATAGGTTTAATACTCTTGTTGTAAATAAAGTAATGAATTTCATTGAAGGCAGACTGTAATCGTGAGCCAAAGTAGAGTTAACCTCTGTGATTTATCCAGACTTAATTTCCATCTTAATACCTCTTTATTGCTTTTACTAGCATTAAACAGCCCCTCTGAGAGAGGCAATAACTGCGGGGCCATAACACTGCTAAATCGTGCATTTAAAGCAGTACAATATGTGTATGGAAGTTTCACTACACCCGGGGTGACTAGAAACTACACAGACAAATAAATGTAACGTTGCTTTTCTGAAGTTGAAGTTAGATGTAAGAGAGAAAAAAAGTCACTCTCCCGAGGCTCATTTTCCTCCCAAATTATATCTTATTCACCGGATTCTCCCCAGACAAAGGATTCGTGTTGTTGTTGATTATGGAAACGGAGAAAAATAGGAAGCTTGTCATGCTCTCTACAGTAATGATAGGCTACTCTGTCAAGCAGCTCTCAAGGTGTCTACATTACTTCACTTCAGCCATCCTCCTCACATACAGACCGTAACTAGCTGCGCCTCGACAGGCCGTCATTGCCACAGAGGGCTGATGGAATACTAATTAGCGTGCCACCACTTGAATTATTCATGCATCTTAATTAGGGGAGAGATTTCCCATTAGGCTTTTAGATGTGACTTAAGAGTTTGGCTCCCATTTAGTGCAGGATTCAGTGTGTGTGTAAATAGATAAACGCACACACAAACACGTGTCACGTGTGGTATATGCATACACGTGCACACTCAGACCTCTTGAATTCAAATTGAATATCCATCACTCCCCCCAAACTTAAAATGAATGCAAAGAAAACTGTTTACAAAGCAGTAAAGTAAACAGTTATTACTATTAACTACATATCATTTATCACAAATACACAGCATTTGCAAAACTGCTCACAAAATGCCAAATCGCCACAGCTGTATTTCCCTTAAAAGTGCATGAATAATAAATAATAGCTGCTTTTCTGCAAGGCTGCACAGAAAACAGACACATCCTGCTGCCCTGCTGTAGGGTTCACTTATTAACTAATGTGCTAAAGCTAAGACAGCAGACAGTAGCTACCAGTGCATGATATTCCTCTCCATTTCTGTGCTTTTCTTTTATGCGGAGGTACTGAGCGCTAGCCGGCTCAAGCCAAAGCCACATCCATCTGCTGCAGTTTAGCAGGGAAATTAGGCACTCAATGTAGCATATTTGTTTAAGTAATTGGAAAGTAATTAATAACCTGAAAATATAATAATGTGCTCAGCAGCAGCTCTTCTGCAAACCATTCAGGGGAAATGTAGTGGCTACTGCCAAGTGTGTGTGTTGTCAGCATACCACAGTGCAGCTGCTTTATACATATCTGGGAGTGAGATAAATAGAAATGACAGTAGAATGGGAAGAAGGGGGAGAAGTCAAATGTAGATTCATAGGTGAAGTAGTGACGAGGTGCTTTACATGACATCACTCGGCAAGGTGCTCATTGGCTGCCCATTTGGCTGTAAACACTGGCTCCCATAACCACAGAGCAAGGGACAGCGGGCGAAATAGGAGCCCAAGGATTAGGCCGACATAAAACCCGGCCTCTAATTATGCTGTACAGAGATTGTTTTTTATAAATATTTGATGAATCATCTGCTGCTCTGAGGTGCTGGGCAGGGGGTGAGTAGAGGGCTGGTGTAGTCTCAGTTTTCACACACACACACACACACACACACACACACACACACACACACACACACACAGCACATGTAGCCTCTCTGTTAACTTTTCACATTCTTGCTCAAACGCATAAAGACAAGCAGTTGTGAACTTAACTCCATATTTCCATATAATAACTATCAGCAGATGAGCTGCATCAAATCAAAGTGAACCGCAGCCTTGTCAAGTACTAGCACCAACACCTGCAAGGTCTCCCTACAGGACATTCATAAGGATTTTATTTTTCTCTCTACAAAAAAAAAAGAAACTGTCTCAAGGGAAGCAACATGAAGGAAGAAACAAAGTTGGATAAACCAAATTTGAACTTTATTAAGAGGTTGTAGGTGGATCAGGTGCCACTAATTGGATTTCCCATTGATGTTACTCACACAGTAAATTGTTTTAAGGAGACTGACCTCAACTAAGTATTTAAGCATACACTCACATTACATATTGCTATAGAAACAGGCAGGTTTAATGGTATCTGGGCAGAGAAAATGGTTTCGTGGTTCTTATGTGAGATTAAGGTCCATTTCATGATTTATTGCTAATTATAAGATGTTTTAAGGAAGAGTTTAACAGTTTGGCTCTCATATTCATATTCTATCGCATATTCATCCTCCAATTCACGTGGTGAGCTTCAGTTTATGTACGGATCAAACAAATGAGATAAAACATGTCTATAAATACATTTCAGAGATGTTGGTAGGCGGATGTTACCTCTGTAACACAAAAAGTACACAAAGCACAAAGGTTTCCAGACTTCGTGCTAAGCTAAGCTAGCCAGCTGCTGGCTGTAGCTTCATAATGAACAGGCATGAGCGTTGTATCAAACTTCTCATCTAACTTTCAGCAAGACAGCAAATAAGCCTATTTCTCAAAATGTTGCACTGTTCTTTCAAGGGCTACACTAAAACATCCTTAATTTGATTGATGATTTCTTTTGGCTGAATGATTATAAAAGTCAAAAGAATTGAGTTGTGTTTTAGGAAAGAAACTGATTTTGTGGCAAATCTTAAATGTTTGTGAGTTTGGGACAGGAGAGAAAGTTCTTTGTTAGCAACATTTGCTGTTTTATAGGTCCTTGTGGGTCACAATAGACAAACTAGCATAACTGCAAGACCTGCAGCTAATCAGGTAGCACAGTATAGCCTATTGTCACATCAGATGTAACAATCTGCTTCTATGAGGTGTGCTAAATATATTATTGTTTAGGATGAGCTTCTTATTTGGTTGTACAGTGGGTGTTTTAACTCTAGCTTTCATGAGTTCCATGACTTTTTTCTCTTCAACTGACCTGCACCTCCTGGGACCTTTTCATTTACAAATTAGGAACTGTATACAACCTGTTCTTAGATCACTTGATAAATCTGCACGAACACTACGCCTTTCAGATAGATGCATAGCACTCTTTCTCCCTGTTTGTCACACACACTCTCTCTCTCACACACACACACACACACACACACACACACACACCTCCCTGAGCGGACGCCTAAGCAGCTGCTGCACAGGGCTCCTCTGGATAGTTGCCTACATTATCGAACTCCACCATGGAATTTGTCATGTGTCCTTGAAAGTGTGCATCAAGGGCGATGGATCCAGGTGCATGAAGACAGGAGGGATCTCCCAGCTCGCTGCTGCTGCTTTGTAGCTCCACTAAGACGGCAAATTGACAGCTGTTTCACTGCTTGACAGAGCCATTTTGAAATTCCTATTTTCTTACTCTCTGTTGAATCACAGTGAAATGACTCATGAAGAACAGTGGGTGATGCCAACACGTTGATCCAAAGATCTTACAGGTAAATTATGTTAATTCTGCTGTGTGGTCTGGATGTCTACTAATGTATATAAGCTAATATGAGCCTTGGTATGTCTGGAAATGTCAGTGGGCTATTGCCTTCACACTGTATTTTTCAGTTTCAGTGGCTTGTAGCCAATCCAATACGATGACAAATACCATGATATAGAGCAACGATGACACAGCAAATAGCATAACTCATGCCAGCTAAGTTGTGGGTTAGCCAACGGTCGTTACAGTTGCTATGAAGCTAACACGCAGAGAGGACAAGACGGTTTCCCAGAACCAGCACAACAACTATAGACAGTGATACTCTCCTGCTACTATGGATAAAATCACAACAGCATGTCTTGGCAGTCAAGTAAAGTAAAGTAAGCTGAATGTCCATGTCATTACCTGTCACACAAATCATCGCTGGAACAGTTGGAATAGAGTTGTGTGGCTCGGTCTGAGCCACTTTGTTTGTTTCCCATTTACAGAGCTAGAACCCCCATCCCCGCATCTGCCCCCCTGTCCGGCCCGGTGACAAATCAATACATAATTAAATAAATAATAAAACAGACAAAGGAGTATATTAATACTCTCTTGTTAAAGTAAAATCTGTCTGGCACAATATGGTATCCAGCTCATCATACTCTATACCAGGCTGCTGGGCAGGACAGGTTTAAAACAAACAAACAAACAAACAAACCCCCCATAGACTGTATAACTTAACACTCCCACAAGCCCAGCCAAAGTTGAAACTTCTGTTGCACAAGTGAAACATAGAGTACATACAAACAATAATGCATTAATCTAACATCTCTGTTGTTTATTTAAGTATGTTTAAAGTAAGCATCCAACAGGATTATATTATGTTAATTAC
This sequence comes from Micropterus dolomieu, assembly GCF_021292245.1. Taxonomy (NCBI): domain Eukaryota; kingdom Metazoa; phylum Chordata; class Actinopteri; order Centrarchiformes; family Centrarchidae; genus Micropterus; species Micropterus dolomieu. Next base: position 29,549,361 of record NC_060167.1, read on the forward strand.
TTTGTTATTTCTAAATACTGCACCCTAATACGAGGGCTAACTGGCTCTTCCATGCACAACAAAAACAATGCTGCTCCTTATTTTTTGCCCAAGATGTGCAGCTTCAGCCTCAGTCTTTTAGCATCTTTCCTTAACATATGAAGGACCCTCTTACAGGGGTCTCCTTTTAAAAACGAGTCAGCTTGAAACATTAAGTCAGTTAAAGTTATTAAAGTCAGTCAGTTAGTTAAACCAACTCATACATTAGCATATTTAGCTAGCCAGCTACAGCTGATAAAATTTGCACATAAAAGTTGTCATTTCAGTTGGCAAAACCGCTGGTGGCTGGCTAGAATGATTCACCTGCTTTTGTCTACCTCTGCCAGTAACCAAGGACCCGTTATTTTACAAATTTGAATTTTCAGTTGTAAATCTGTCAGTTATCATTGTAAACTGTATGCACTCTGCAAGAATGCAAACCTTAACAGCAGCAAGACTTAACTGGCTAACTCTAGGTAGTTACAGCACAAAGGACCTGCCAGCGACAGTCTTCATTTCAGCAGACAAAATCACACGTTGGCGAGAACTTAGGCCCCATCCACACTACTGCGTTTTCTAATTAAAACGGAGACCTTTTGCTACGTTTGCACCTCCATTCCAGACTACAACGGCGAAAACGAAAACCTAAAATGGAGAAGTTTGGAAACGCTGCCGACCCCGTTTTGCGTTTCAAAACTCGCGTTTTAGTGAAGATGGGCCAAAACGGAGGACTTTAGAAACGATGACGCAGCCGCTCACACTCGGCTCTCTGATTGGGTCTTACAAGTCATGCAAAGCAGAAACACGATGCTACAGACCGGGTTTTTGACATGGTATTTTTATTAAAATATTGTGTACCGTGCAAATAACACTTATCTGCCTACACTTGTACTGTGCATGTCGCTGTTGTTTACTTTGTGACAACTCCCAGTCTGTTTTCTGCCGCCACACTCCTGTTACATTCAGAAACAGTCCCAGCTCATTATTGGTGCATGCAAAAAAAAAAAAAAAAAACACTTCTTCGTCTGTATTTATTTATTCATTCTTTCACCAAATCTTCTGTAACTGGGAAGAGACCATCTGCTTCATGTTTACACTGGCAAGTGCATGCCCAGTGTACCTGAATGGCCAATAGATGTGCATTTTCAGTCCTTTTAATGTAGACGGAGATCAATTCCAAAAGGCAGTTAAAACACTGGTGTGGACAGAGATCGTATTCGTTTTAGTTCTCCGTTTGTAAACTAAAACGGATTAGTGTGGAATGGGCCTGAGAAGCCTGCATTTGTTTACTTCTGTGTAAAATCAAAAGCCTGTTGTTTAAAAAATGACTAAGAATTTCAAATGAGGATGGGGTTTAGCAAAGGATCAGTCATTGAGATCTGGAGACATAGCAACATCCCTACAAAGACATATGACAGGAAAGGAAAGCTGTCTGATGAGCGTACAGGTTGTAATGTGAAATAGAAAGCTAAGGGAAATAGTAAAATGATTACCCACACTGCCTGTTATAAACATCCATGACAGTTTACAGACTTCCTGGTTCGACAATAAAGCTGGGGTAGCCAATTCATTTCAGAAGCACGTTTTGTTATATTTGGAAAAATTCTCTTCCTCATCCTGACAGCAATCAATAAATCAAATGCTCTGACATAAAACATTTTCAGGTTGGATACTATGTCTTGCTAGTTCTCCAACGTTGCCTACCCCAGCTTTAAAGGTTCAGTGGGTAAGTTTTAGTGGCATCTAGTGGTGAGGGTTGTGAATTGCAATCATTGACTGTGTAAAAGAAGTGGACGTAGTCACTGTAACATCACCCATTGGTTAATGGACTGCCATTTTGAAGCCTCGAGTTTGGCTGTGGTGATTATTTGCAACCAGGAACAGGACGTGAAGATATTCAGATGAGAAGGTGGCGCTAGAAAGCTTGGTTAGCTAGGTGCAGCCATAATCCATTTTAACCGGGATGCTAATTTTAGCTAGCCAAAAACAGGCTTATAACAAGATGAACCTACCCGAAAAATTAACAGCTGACTCCTAATAAGCTTTTTCATTGTACACAGAGCAGGGGATACGAGTCGCCTCTAGTCTGATTGGCAGGCTGTCATGGTAACGACTTGTCAATCACAAGGTAGTCCTGCCCTAAAGCGTACGCCGCTTTATCATCGATTTTCCTCTAAATTGGACCATAATTTACTAAATGAACACCAAACAACTTCTTTATGTCCCATGTACACTTTATTTCTCATTTTGCAATAAAGATTTAAAGAGGAAAAAAAAATTCTGATCATTCCGCCCCCACATGAATGCACCATCAGTCAGGAGACGTTTCGGTGGCCGACACACTCTGTTGGCTCTTTTGCTAAATAATACTTGGGTTACTCTATTTGTCCAAATTTCTATTCTTTTCTTACTTCTAATAAACCGGACGACTACTACTACTGTTACTTATTCATCTTTGTATGTTTTCAACGTAGTGATGAAACACGCTCTGTAGTGCCGTTTGTTCGTTTAGGCTACTTTAGAAAGATGGCAGCGCAACATGGCAACTTCCATGTATGGGTCCTGTGGTGTATGTGGATAGAAATGGCTCATTCTAAGGTAATGAAAACTTAACGGTTCATTATGTAAGGTCTTTATACACCACCGAAAACATAGTTATGGATATTATATTGCATTTCTGTCAGTAGATCCTCATAAATATTACACACGGAACCTTTACCAGTGAGAGACTATTACTGACATTTCGAATGTCAAACATTTCTTCCTAAAAAAGTAGTTTAGATCGGGTCTGACCACTCATTTCTTACCATGTCGGACTTGTAGCAATGCGTAGCTACTACAATGGTCTCAGAACTTTGGTGAGTACAATATTATCTGATATGGTAATCTAGTGTAGCAAAAGATTCAGCAAAACACATACATTCATACATACATATATTCCTCTAAAATATTATATATTATATATATTAAAAAATGTCCCCTGGCCACCGTGCAGGTCTCAGAATGTCAACTAATTCAGTGTGAAATAATCCTCATCGATCCAGATAGGATTATCGATGGCAGCAGACTTGTTAAATTTGTATACTTCATTATGAAGCCGTACCCTGAGGCTGCAGGGGAGCCCCCTCCTGATATCAACAAGAGCAGGTAACTGAAGAGCAGGGTTATACAGAGAAATATATGTGGGGATGGATGAGTATAATAATAATAACTTTATTTGTACCCTTGGGTAAATTCATTTTTTCACTCTGTTGGTAATTTTACACACACTTTGTTTGGAGCTTTGTGGCATGATGTGCTTCCATACGCAAAGACACACACACACACACACACACACACACACACACACATTTCAGATGGAGAAATGTGCCTGTGCAAACACAAGTCGTCTGCAGACACAAAAAGAAAATATATTTCCATGTGTCTGCGCCATATGACCTTGTCGGCTTACCAGAGCTCATTACAGTGGAAAGCAGCAGTGGAATCGGTGGCAATGAAAAGCAGACATGACCCCCAGATTGTTGGAGCCAACTTGAAAGCGCTCAGCTATCAGGGAGAGAGAGAAAGGAGGGGGTGGTACTGTAGGAGCGAGTGAACGGAGCTGTCCACAAACTCGAATGTGAACTGTACTGGTTTGCATAATTTAAGGTTAATGAGGAAACAACGGCAGATCAAATCTCCCTCGTTTTATCCCGGCTGGCTTTGCTCTACTGGGACACTTTTCATTAAAAAGGCATCACAAGCAGTGCTTTCATGACCTGTGAATTCATCAAAGCTTCACCTACACCACGTACATGAATGCGAGTGTATCTGCTTTTCAAAGATATGCCCAGTCTTATTTAGCTTTGGTAGATCAGTAAAGGAAACATGCAGTGACTTGTCCACCCCTTTCCAACCAATTACTATTGCTTACATGCTGTAAGATAACTTAAATATTACACAAAGATAGGCTGATTACAGTACATAAATATTAAAAAAGCTCTTTATTGTGTATTAAAAATGTTTAAAAGGAGAAAGCCATTATTAAAGCTTAAATACAACGTCACATAAACAAACGATACAGAATGTCCTGTACAGCATGAAAAACATCATGTGCGTTACAGTTAATTTTCCAAATAGTAAAAACATACCAAGTGTGTATGAATATTGTGTCAAAAATACACAAAAGCTTGACTCTTAATGAATGTTTCAGAGGCGGAGGCAGCCTTTGGCCCGCTCTCTCTCACTTATCCTCACAGAGGTAATTGGACAGAGGGACACACCGTTCTCCTCTCCAACAGCCTCATTTGTGCATCCCCCATCCCCCATGTGCCTAATCACACCTCCATTTGCATGGAGAGCCCCAAGAATCAGCCTCAATAACGCTGCGCTGCTTTGAAAGATGAGTTTTTAATCTGGGAGAGGAGATGAGTTTCTGACCCGCACCTGTTTGTTTCCGTAGTTTCTTTTTCCTGTCGTACAAAAGTGACCTGCGGGTAAATTTGCAGAGGCAGGATAGCTGCTCGGCTCCCTAAGTACTGTCATTGTGCATTCATTAATATCCCCATATCTGACATGGCGGGGAAAATGGTTCTTGGCGAAAAAGGGCACTTGTCGTGGTGGGTGAGACTCCCTAACAGGCAATCAGATGGGCTGACAGCGAGTGTCAGCCGGTGTGTGCGTTTGTGTGTGTGGGTGGGTGTGTGCAGGCAAAGGAGAGGGCTGCAGTGTTTGGGAAAGGTGTGGGTATTTATTCTTCCCCCATTGCCCTCTATTGACCCATGTAATGGAGAATTTTACAAGGGGAAGTATTTGAAATATCCTTTGGATGTGGGTAATGTGTTCATCTTTGAGAGCAGGCCCTGCTCTCGTACCGATACTATCTGCCTCTCCCATTCACACGGAGCCACTTTGGTGGAGCCTATGCATGTATAACATAATACTGCAGTATGTAATATTAACATAATTCAGAACTGGGAAATGTAATGCTTGTAAACAAACAGTAATACACAGTATATGAGTCTTTTTACACATTTTTGGGCTAAAATGAAATCTTGTTGCTTTGTGGACTGGGAAACTATACAATGAATTAATTGATTTTGTCATTCATCTCAAGTTATAAAAGGGTCACAAAAAAAGCACACTTTCTGATCAAAACAATGACATTGTTGACTTCCATCTTATTCTGTACGCCTCATATTTAGATAACATTTTGCTTCTGTACATTATAGCTCAAAAAGTAGCCTTAGCAAACACAGTTCTGTTAATTTTTTGAAGGAAAACTTTATTTGTGTATGAATGTCTTTAGACATTCGTGGATGGTGGTGGGGCAGTTTGCCTCATGAAAACATAATAACAAACCATCCCCTTCAACACCTATTGTTTTATTTTTTTATACTTTCTCTTGCATGTTTGAAATAAAGATTTCAATTCAATTCAAATTCACCCCATAATCCACATATAGCATACTGTATATGTGCATGTTTTAATATACAGTCATGGCCAAAAATATGGGCACCTCTGCATGTCTGTCACATTACGCAGTACTTCTCCCAGAAAATTGTTGCAATTACAAATGCTTTGATATTCTCATGTTTATTTGTTTGCATTGGAACAACACAAGAAAAGCAGAGAAAAAAAGCCAAATCTGAGACATTTTGCACAGAAATCTAAAAATGGACTGGACAAAATTATTGGCACCTTTTCAAAGTCCTCAGAAATAATTGTAGTTCAAGAATGTGATGCTCTTTTAATTTGTACTCACCTGTAGCAATTCACAGGTGAAGGCATTATAAAAATCACACTTACAACCAGTAAAAATGTAGAAAGGTTGAATCAGCCTTTGTGTTGTGTGTACCACACTGAGCATGGACAAAAGAAAGAAGAGAAAAGAGTTGTCTGAGGATTTGAGAACCAAAAAAAGAGTCCATCTCCAGAGATCTTAATGTTTTGGTGTCCACTGTGCACAACATTGTGAAGACGTTTACAGCCCATGGCACTGCAGCTTCGATGAAAAATGAGAAAAAATGATGAAAGATTGTTCAAATAGTGGATAAAGAACCTCAATCAATCAATCATACAAACAAATTCAGGCTGACCTGCAGACATAGGGTACAACAGTGTCAGGTCGCACTATCCATCGCCAAATGGATGGAATGGAAGGACTGCTGACCCAGAAACAAAAAAAAGCCAGATTGGAGTTTCCCAAAACTTACCTGAGGAAGCCAAAATCATTCTGGGAGAATGTCCTGTGGACAGATGAGAAAATAGAGCTTTTTGGTAAAGCACCTCATTCTTCTGTTTTCAGAAAACAAAAAAGAACACGGTTCCTACAGTGGTGGAGGTTCACTGACGTTTTGCCATTGCTTTGCTGCTTCAGGCACTGGATATCTTGACTGTGTGCATGGCATTATGAAATCTGAAGACAAACCAAGAATTCTGGGGTACAATGTCAGAAAGCTGGGTCTCCCTCAGAGGTTATGGGTCTTACAGCAGGACAATGACCCAAAGCATACATCAAAAAGCACCCAAAAACGGTTTAAGACAAAGCAGTGGAGAGTTTGAAGTGACCAGCAATGAGTCCAGATCTAAATCCCATAGAGAACCTCTGGAGAGATCTCAAAACAGCAGTTGGGAGAAGGACCCATCAAATCCCAATAATTTTGTCCAGTCCAAGTTCTGTGCAAAATATCTCAGATTTGGCTTTTATTTCTCTGCTTTTTTTGTGTTCTTCCAATGCAAACAAAAGAAATAAACATGAGAATACCAAATCATTTTTAATGGCAACAATTTTCTGCAAGAAGTAGCACATTATGGACATGCAGGGGTGCCCATATTTTTGGCCATGACTGTATATTAAAACGCACTAATATACAGTATGCTATATGCATATATTCTAAGGAGTCTAAGGGACACAGCAGCGCTGTCAAGGGAAATGTGAATTTCACAGGTGAAGCATTATTCAACATTCAACACAACAAAAACACTGCATTCCTGCAATTCATATTTTCATCATTAGCACATAAACAGAGTGGCTAGGACACAATCCCTCACTGGCTACCCACCAATGAACACAGCTAAGGCTGTGTTCAGACAGACATTAGCACTGCATGAAAAAAAGCATGGTCAAGTGGATGCAGCGGAGGTGCCAACACAGAGGGCTTATGAAAACGAAAACACAGGCTTGTCCTGGCTTTTTGCACTCCTTGCATTACCTGAACAAAGTATTTCTACTGTTTATCTGGTGATTGTGCTGACAAAGGATGAAATTATTTGTAAAATCCTGTCTCTGTGTATTATTAACCACTGTACACTGTTGTGGTGTTTGATAAACCTTCAAACTCGTGGATCTACAACTCAAATTGGTCTTCCTAGTGTTTTTGGTTTGAATGCCTGGTAACTGTGATGAGCCAAGACTGCACCAAATAAGCCAGCCTGAATAAGCACTGTCCGGCTGCGCAGCTACCACCAACTGGCCCATTAATAAAACATTTGATCTCCACCATGGCCTGCAGAAGAGGAAGAGGCCTGTGCTCCACAGCAAGAAGAAGCTCCCACTAATGAATGTGTGCTACAGTGTAAACACACTGGGTCTGTGTGCTCAGCCAAACTACTTCAGGTAAACAAAGGTAAGGCAAAGTTTACAATTAGTCATCGCGCTGTCTAACGTATTCAGATCATGCAAATTGCTGCCGTTTGATTTAAATGTTCCAGGCCAAGATGCGTTAAGCTGGCATGAGTTTACCTTTTTGGGAAAAGTAATTCACTTGCAAACCCTGAACACAAACAAACCTTCAAGCATATTTCACAACACAAACAGCTCATCATATCTTCTGACAGAGAATAAACAGAACACACACACACACACAATGACACAAATATGCACAGAATGGATGTTCAGGTGGATTTTGACACACATCCGCAAAGCACAAATAAAAATAAACAATAACACACCTACTCTGATTACCCACAGCTCCCACATAAAAAAAAGATCCTCAACAAGGCAGATCTTAGCACACATGCTAAACTCCATCCCCTTGTTTACTGTGTCTGTTTATAGCTGGATGTGTGAGAGTGCTTCAGCGCGGCAGCAGCCTTCATCTTGCCATTACTGCTCCGCTTTATATTGTTGCCAAAATCACAGGTGACAGGCCACTTTTCCCAGGCGCTCGGCACAGACCCTCCTCTCAGCGCGCGCTGCAGGCAGAGTCATTTGATGGCGATAGCCCCCGACACACACAGGTTTCATGCATTCAGTCTGAGCGTGAGACGGCAGAGGGAGAAGAGAAGGCAGTGAAAAGCTACCGTTATCGCTATTAACTGTCAAAGTCACCTTCACCCGGAGGCGCAGCCCTCGCTGAACACACACACACACACACACACACACACACACACACACACACACACACACACATTCATGTGCTGCAACTCTGACTCATGAAGTTGATGGGTCAAGTCGTGATGGAGTGAGTGTAGGTTATTTTAAAACCAAAAGCAGCCTGGCACATCTCACTGTTCACCAGCAAACACACCTTCAGCCATCTGATACAAAAAATTCAAAAGACAAAGTGTGAACGACGAGAAAAAAAGAACAACTCACAAACAACAAAAGACTCCCTGAGTTTCGGCACCTTGTTGTCATCACCGCGCCATACTGTCGGCCCCTCAGGATTGCGTCGCGCCTTTATTTTTACTCAGCAGACGGCCTGAAAGCGCAGCATTGTGGGACAATGGAGTGTCTGAGCGTGTCAGCTGAACACCTGCCGAGCGCTCCACCAGGATAACTCAGGAGCCTAATTATCAAGCAATTTCAAACAGAATTCTGTTGCCTCTGCTGCTGTTTTAATTAGGGGGAGTTGGCTTTCAGAGGTCACACCAAATGAGTTTTTAACTGCTGTCATTCCAGAAGAAGATTTCTCTCCTTACTGAAGGCCGCTCTATTGATGCCACTTTGTAGACGACAGATCATGGGAAGCTCGCCAAAAACAACAACCTAGCGGGAAAAACTTGTATTATGCAAATGGAAAACAAAGGAATATTTAAGAGTAAGTATAGGTGTGTGTTTACCCACACTTTCCTCTCTTTCTTTCTGTTGCCTATATCAGCTTATTCAAAGGATAATGGGAAGTTACTAAAGAAGGAAGCAGGTACGAACCAAGAAACGAAAAAAGGGATGAGTGAAATGAGGATCAATAAAAAGAAAAAGGTATGAAAGGAAGAGAATACTGAAGACTGGAAGGAAGGAAGGAAGGAAGGTTGCATGACAGCAAGAGATTAAAAACTGCAAGAAGGCACAGGAGTGGAATGAGGATGTGACAGATAAAAATGAGAGGAAGGAAGAGACGAAGAAAGACAGGCAGGATAAATGTAGGACATCCCCAATTACAATAAGATGAACAAATAAATGGATTTATGAATGATGGGAAAGAAGCATGATGGAGAAATAGGATGGATAAAAGCAGGATGGGATTGCAAATGGAAACTAAGTATACTACATTTGAAAAGTGTTGGATGTATTCAGCTCCGCTTTTCTTTCTTTTCGTTGCCTCTGATAATTTAATCTGATAATTTGTTTTTATTGAAAAAGGATCATTACCCGCTGACTTCAAGAGTTAAAAAGTAGGCTACTAATGTTGCTCAGGAATGAGGTAAGCAGGAAGGGAGGCAGAGAGGAAGGAAGGGGGATAAGCAAATCTATGGAAAAGTAAGGATTATAAATGTATGAAGGACTATGCCAGGGTGGAAGGGTGAAAAGGAAGAAAGCACTATCACAGTAAGCAAGTAAAAACTGCAGGAAGGCAGGGATTAGAGCAAGAATGTGAATCTGACAGAGAAAAAAATTAAAAAGAATGAAGGGAAGAAGGACGGAAATTGTATGGTGAACACTGCATTTAAACAAGACTATGGCTGTATTCAGGACCACCTACTACATACTAGAGACGTTTCATAGTAATATGCAGTATGAAATTGTTAAATTGATTTATTTAGCTGTATGCTAGGCTAGGCTTAGCCGGATTCCAGTTTTGGAAAACGGAAGTAAACAATAGGAGCAATTTAAATGTCAGTACCACTTCTAACATTTTTGTTCTTGTGTAAGGAGAACAAAGCTACAGCTGATCTGTAACGAACGTAACGTTCTAGCAAGCTTCATTTGTCCTACTATCCAAAACAAAAGCCATACGCTTATTAAACAGTGCATTGCCATTTCAACAATGGCAAAATACATTTAAAACAAACAGGCCGGATGTTGTGACGGTTCTAGCACTTTGCATTGTGGGACACATTACGCAAGGTAGTTTTTTTCTGAAACAGTACATCAGGGTATTTGTGGCATACTGCAGATTTTGCTTTTTGTTGCATACTACATATAGTCTAATTCGGTTCAAACTGCTGGTATAGTAGGCCTACTATCTACAACCATGCTAGCAGCTCTGAGAGGCTATATTTAGGCACAGCCCAGTGACCTCAATGCTAACATGCTCACAATGACAATACTAACATGCTAATGTTTAGCAGGTATACATTTTACTATGTTCACCATCTTAGTGTAGCATGCTTACATTTGCTAATTAGCACTAAACACAAAGTATAACTGGGGCTGACAGGAATGTCATTAGTTTTGCAGGTATTCTTGTCAGAAGCCAAAGTATTGGACAAATTCCGCTAGATCAGTGGTTCTCAACCTTTTATGGACCAGCGGCCTCTATCCATTATCCAGGTCAAAAAAGGTTGTTGGCTATTTGCCCTGAATATTATTGATTTTATGATTGATTTTTGTTGTTGTTGTTATTATTGTTATTAAAAGCAAGGAAGAAATTGAATTACTGAATGACAAACAACATATTAATTATTTTCCCAGGTAACAAAAAAGCCACGTGAAAAGTAATTCTATTTAACTAACTAAGTGAATGTTCCTCCTAGAAACTGTGTGTGAAGCCAGAGACTGTTTTCTTGGATGGGCACTTAATAGATTTTGAGCATTAAACACTTAATTTCCTGCATTCTGGTGAAGATTTCTGCTCCAATTTCTGCCCTTTCTGCACCAATTTATGGTGGAAATGTCTAAAAATTCAGGTGGCAGGTGACAATTCAAAATATCTAATTATAATAGAATATAATGTAGTGAGGCTCTCAGGCATTCTTATTGCTTTTAAATATTTTTCTCCTATAGATCAACTTATTTAATATCATCCCTGCTGAGTCAACACACGATTAAGTCTTATCTCCTCTTTTGTGGGGAAGTAACCTATTTAAAGTGTTTGTGGCCCCTTTTCATCTCGGTGATAAATTAATCCGTTTTAATTCAGTTATTGACTGGACTTTATTAGCTCATCTGTTAATAACTTATCATAACTCAGTGTTTCCTACAGAATGACAGTGTAACTGTGGCGCAGTTTACAGCGTGCTAGCCTCGAAAACCCAGCTGTATTCTAACATTAACTTAGCTCTCCTTATTCGCTAGGCTCCTTACATGCTTGCTAATAACCTTTAATAGCTGGATCCTCGACATTGACAGCGTTGTGTTGGACTGATTTGTACAGCTGTGTTCATGAGGGAGAGAGAGCGAGAGAGCGAGGGACGGATGAACGTGAGAGAGACAGGGACGAGCAAGAGAATGTGCTGTGCGAATACGCTATGGTGCTCTGCAATTAACTACGATTTAAATCAATAAAATTAATATGTGGCGGTCAGCGTTGATATTGCTGTGTGCCGCCACAAATAAATGAACGTTTGGGAAACACTGTAACTTAACTGCTCATGTTACAGTACATCACATTTATTCATTTAGCTGACGCTTTTATCCAAAGCGACTTACAATTGCTATACATGTCGGAGGTTGCACGTCTCTGGAGCAACTAGGGGTTAAGTGTCTTGCTCAGGGACATATTGGTGTCTCACAGTGGATTCAAACCCGGGTCTCTCACACCAAAGGCATGTGTCTTATCCAGTATGCCGTCACCACCCCTGATGTTCAAAACTTTCTGCACATTCACAATCTCTCCCACGTAGCATATCTGTGTTCTCTGACATGTAAAGAAAAAAAGTCGTAACATTAGGAAACGTCAATAGCCTATTTAAAGAGAATTCATAATATTGTATTACATGCCCTATAATGCATTACGTTACCGATTTGCTGAAAGTATCCCCTCGACTGTCTGACAGACACAGAACTGGATGAGATGAGGAGGTTCTCATGCCGGGGGAAAACGAAACTAACCGACAACACCTGTGATCAGGCAGAAATCTCACAAACAAAAACACGTTCACTTCAGCACCTCTGATAAAGTGCCGCTTACAATCCCCAACAGAGCAAGTCAGGGCTTCAGTTTTTAACGTTACATTTTTATAGCCTACTGAAACTACAGTATATGTCCGCTTGGGCACAAACTGTCTGCGACTCACAGCGCGAGGTGGGTCCATGTCACTCGCTGGTGACGCAGCAAAGTTGCTTTCAGGGTGAGTCCAACAGCGTAATATTCCTCTTGTAAATGTTTAACCACTGTGATAACAAGATGTTCACGGTGTATTATAATAATAAATAAACATGGTCCACGGTCATACCAAGAAGCAGAGCGTCAATTTACACAGTAAACGCCATGTGGGTAAAATTTTACAAATGATACTCTGACTTCCCGTTCCCATTAAGGCAGCGCGGAGCTGCGCCACAAGTAACTGACACACCGTCTCGTCCAGTCGCAATGGACTAAACTGGCAGGTTTTAATGTTGCAAACGCTCCCCAATAGCAGCTCAACGCCCCCCTTTCCAAAATATTGCTTCCAGCGCCCCCCATCGTCCTCAGAATGCCCCATTGAGAAACACTACGCTAGATGAAAAGACAGGACTCATTAAAGGGATTACAATTCATCAAGAGGGATGAAGGTGACAACAAATTTCATGGCAATCCATACAGTAGCTGTCAAAACATTACAAAATTCCAGCCCATCCAGAAAAACGGTTGTGTAGGTCAATTTTGCATCAGCTTGTTATGACGCATGTTTACGTTTTTGTTAGTTTGTGACCTCTAGTGGCAGAAGAAGTCAGGTCACGTAGTATAAAGAGCATGCACAGAGTCCATGTACATAGGGTTGTAGGGTGGATGTGTCAAGTAGACATGGACTTTTACTCAGGACACCAAGGTTTGAGTCCCATGTGAAATAAAGTCAAAGATGATATGTTTTAAAGGTGACCTATTATGCTTTTACGTATTTTCTTTCATATCTTTAATGTTACAATATTGTTGTTAAACATGGTCAAAGATTGAAATAATGAGGTAAATGTATATAAAAGAAATCACTGTGAGCTAAAACCTCAGATTTTCTGCTCTGTTCTGAACGCTCCAGTTCCAACAGTTTTTTCTACTCTCATTGTCATTTGCGCACAGCCCCATCCTCCTGGCAACTGCTATGCTCAGTCTGTCTGTACCGCTCAGCGCAGGACGACACGCCAGTCTTTTGATGTTGTTCAATTGTGCCATTTTGGGGAACAGACATATACGTATGGCGTTTTGGGACAACTGACAATCAACCAGTTTTGTCGTATAAGTAAGGACATGTTGGAAAATTCAGGTGATCAGCAAAGTACATTGTCTGGGGACCAAGAATGTCTAGACTGGCCAAAAGACCACTCCATTAGCAGGGCTTCCAAAGTTAGATAGACTAATAAATTGATGAATGAATGATGTGCAGAGACATAACAGGGAAGAAGGAAGGTAAAAGAAAAGATGGAAAAATAAGTATGGGAAGGATGGAGAAGAAGCATGATGGAGGGGTGGGGTAAATGGAAGCAGGTTGGGGTTTAGGAAAAGGCAAAGAAAGGATGGAAAGATAACAGGCCAGATGGCTTAAAGTACAAATGCATTAAGTAACAGACAAAATAATGTGGGAAAAAGGATTGAACAAAGTAAAATAAGCCAGCAAATGAAAGAAAAAAGTAATGTAACAAGAAAGAAAGGAGAGAGGAGAGGAAAATGCAATGTTCGAGGGACGAATGATCATGCAAGGACAAAACATGGTTTGATTGTGGAACAAAAGTAAAGCATGATGGGAACGCTAACAGCTCCCAAAAATTATTTTAGACCAAACTTGTGTGTTCAAACTTGAAACTAGAAGAGACTCTCAAATCATATTGATTGTGAGAGCAGCTTGGAGACCGGCTGAAAACATGACATTGTCGTGGAAAAAGAAAGATGCAGGAGGTGTGTTTCTTATTGCAACTTTTTAAATCTGCCTCCTCTTCGCTCAATTTCTGGAGACAGCCAAGGTAATTTAAATCGATTCGAAGTCCTTCAAATACAGACACACTGACAACAGTTTGGAAAGAGGGAAATGGATTTTTCTGCTCATCTACGAGCCAAGGCCAAATCTGAGTACATGAACGGCAGCGCACTGCCGACAGCCTCAGCTCCTCCTTCACTCTTGACGTTTTTACTCTCTCCCACACTGTGTTGCTTTTCCTCCATAAAAGCTGTCAACAGACTAGTGGTAAGACAATAGCGGCTGTGGAGAAGGCCAGACCTGCTCTCTGTTTTTTATATTTCTGTGAATGAGAAGAAGAAAAAAAAAACTCCCGCGGGGAAGAAAATGTTTTTACATAAAGTTCTCAAGAACGTACGCATAAACACATGTTCACAAGGACGGATACAACAATATGCTGACACACACACATAGCACAAAATCGATCACACGCACGTGTGAACACACAGGCGCATGCCCCTTATCTGTCTGCAACCTGGTCGACAAATGCACAGGCAGAAAATTGTAAATATTGAGCAACCCCTTGTCCCTGAAAGATGAAGTACAATAGCTGGAGGCAATTCATACCGCTATTGCTTTATTATGAACTAATATGTTCATAGTTGTCGCTTCCAAATGACTCAATAAATATCCAATACTTCTTGAGAGACGGCCTTGACCCTGTTGTCTGAAAGAATGCTTTTCACGAGCACAGGCTCTCCCAACACGCTTAAACACTGAAGGCAGCTTCATAAAGTGGCAATTACCGTTTTGACATCAATTCAGAACCACATAAAAAACCTGCCGCGTTTTGAGAAAGCAAAATGGACAATTACAGAGACAAATAGAGCGAGCCACCAAGGGTGAAAAATAAAACTCCCCCGGCATAATAATTCAGCTTAATTAAAGGAACAGCCCGCCCAAAGGGTCATTTAAAACAACACCCACTTCTCTCACCTCCAGAGGTATTAGCAGAGTTAAAAGCAGCGGGCTCCATGATAGAAGTCTTCAGGCTGACCTCCAAAGCGTCTTTCCCCCTCATCTATATTTATATGAAGGAGCGGCACTAATTTTGCCCAGTAAATCAGTGTGCACATTTCGTTGTGACCTCCAGCTTGACACTGAATTAAACAATATCAGGGCCCGAGAAGCCCGCTTTAACAAGCCTTAAATTCCTCCGTCCAATCCATCAGCGGGGATATTTCTGACACACGGAGGGAAGAGCATGAAATAAGGCAATTATTGAACCCTTCGGCCCATTTCTACGGCTTGACTGACTGGCACGGTGTAGCACAGAGCCACAGACCTCTGCATTTGTGTCTTGAGATGACTCTTGGTGATAGGCATGCTGAAAATTAATACATTATAGTAGTTACCAACTGTTTTACTTAATATCTCTTTCTACTTTGCGTCAAGGTTAGCAGTTATACACAGCATGTCAGTGTGGAAAACAAAGCTGTTTAGCAACTGCAGCAATTACCAGAGGGCCCCGTCTGGAGTCCTCTTGACTTTCTACGAAAAAAACAAAACCAAGTTACTTTTGTTTGAGAGACGAGTTTGAGACAGAGACTTGGTTTTCTCTGAGTGTTCCTCTCAGAAATCCTCCTGGTGCATACAGAAGAAAAAAAAAAGCTTTTGTGTGTGTGTCTTTCATGGAGGTGGCAGTCGATCCTGTGTGTCTGGGCGTCCTCTCAGATTGCCTGACAGATAATCCATCACACAGTCAGTGTGTCTGACAGGAAGAGGTCTCAGTCAACTCTCCGTCTCTCTGCACTGCTCACACAGGGCCTATGAAGGACAGTCAGTCCTCTCAAGTCTCTCTTGGGACGACGTACACTTGAGTTTCATTAGAGGGCTGAAGGTGTGTGATTTGAGGAGTTTAAATGTACGTTTGCGTGTTTGTGTACCAATCCACAGATGAAAAACAAGACAGAATAGAAAATGGTT
Organism: Micropterus dolomieu; assembly: GCF_021292245.1. NCBI lineage: Eukaryota > Metazoa > Chordata > Actinopteri > Centrarchiformes > Centrarchidae > Micropterus > Micropterus dolomieu. The sequence goes on from NC_060167.1 coordinate 29,565,537, forward strand.
TATAATACATACACAGTAGGCTGTAAAAGATATCTTGTATAAAAATAAACGTATAGTATCTTTGCATACTACATTAGAGTTCTTAGTGGAAACTGGCTCACTGGCAAACTTTTTACACTACTGCAAATGAATCCAAATCAATGTATTAAACACAATAAATAAAAAGTTTAAAGTCTGAAGACGACTGGTATAATTACATCCTTGCATAACCTTTGATGCCGATGTGTTGTGTCACAAGGTACAACATTCAAAAGAAATTTGAAATATCCATCTTTCTTTGCCCATTTAAAAATTCTTGACACCGTTAAACACAATTCCATTTTGCAGATCAAACAGCCTCTGATTCATAAGAGTTTTTGCAATGATGTGTGGAAGTGTTAAGCTTGAGCGCATGTGTATGTACAAATGATTATCTCCCTTTAAAAGTTTCAGAGTTGGAGTTGCCTTTTAATCCACCATGTTGCAAAATAAAGATGAGCAGAGCTGCAACAATTATTCAATTCATTGATTAGTCAACTGACGGAAAATGAAGAAATTTGTCAAGCAAAAATGCCAAACATTTGATGGTTCCGGGTTCTCAAATGTGTGGATTTGCCGCAAAAAAACACTTGTACCATAAAAGTCTGCTCCAACAATTTCAAACAGTTGGACAAAAGCCTCAAAACGAATACATGCAAGTATCAGGATTTTGGATTATTGATTGGACAAAAAGAAATGTAAAGATGGACATTTCTTTTAACTGTTTTCTGTGTTGATTTTTTATAGACTCAACGATTAATCAAGAAAACAACTGGCAATTAACAGATTACAATAGAGAATAACTGTTAGTGGCATGCCTAAAGACAGGCATCTCCACAGATTGTATTTCTTAAATGTTCATTTTGGTGCCAGAGCCACAGCTTTGGCTAGCTGCCACATGGCTTGATATATCAAAAGTAAACTCAAATTAAACCTGTTCTTCTTTTTAAACTAAAATGTTTGTGTAACTGAATTGTACCGTGGTTTGAAACTAAACATGTTAGACTATGTAACCTTCAGACTAAACACACAGTAGTAAACACGGCAAAAACACAGTAGCGATGTTGGCAAAGAGTACTTAAATTATTTGAAATAAGCATCTACAGTATATTCAAAGGCTACGTCTAGACCGTGTTTTTTTGCTCAGTCAGTTGTGAGGACACAAAGGTACACAAACGTCCAAACTGCTGAGGGTCTGCTGTCTCTTACTGACATTACATTTATTCTGCAAATGTACTCTCCAGGTAAAGCCCATAGAAACAGTGACTGAAGCTTTCTTTCCACATCTTTCTAACTTTCCATCTGCTTCTGTCTTTCCCCCAGAATACAGTGTGAATGTGAAGTGAACAAAGAAACAAGACAATAATCTTGAAATATTTGCTTTTAATCTCCGAAATTATATACACTGTTTTCACACTGTATTCAAGATATCCTGTCAATATACATTTCATGATTATAAAAAAGCTAAGTACAATTGTTTTTTTGATGTTGTTTTCTGAACACCTCTGTATGAAAGTAGTGCTGGGGCTCAAAGAGTTGGCAAGATAGGTTCCAAAACCCTTTTGCCTTCATGAAATAGGCACAGATTTAAGCAGGCAACACACTGTTAATGATAAACAGACGTTTAAGACATGATGTACAAAATTCACAGTGTGGGTACGTCACCCAACTCATTTGAGACACAGATAAGGCATCGAATGAAATAATGGATTTGCATTAACTTGGACAATTAAGTCACTAAAAAAACAGACTGACTGATGCAAAGTTTACAGCTCGCTGTAATGCTGCCTTTCGTTTTAGCCATCAAATGTTTTCACAGCCCACGTTTCAGTCACGCTGTGCCTTAAGCCAAGGCTGGAGGAGATGTCTCTAACTAATATTCCATACAAATGTCACAACAGGCAGAGAGAAAGCCACCTATTTTGCCTTGGAAAATGGAATGCACAATGTTTTGGGGCTCTGTCCAATTTCTGACAAAGGTCACTAGAGCTTTATAATATTCCATGACAAGATTATCGGCTTTCATGATTTAAAATAATAACAATCCTGAGAGTGATTCATCCAAATTAATATGCACTTAATAGAGAAAAACAAATCAAAGCTAATTTGCGCTACACAGGGGAAGTGAGTATAAGTGATACAGCACCTCAAAACCTGTGAAATAGATGCTCAGTTAGCAATAGTATTATCTGGTATTATCTGGAAGCCAGTGTTGAAACAAACAGTCCTGGAGGTTTGCATGTGTAGAAAAAGGCTAACGGTGATGATCTGAGGCTGTTGTGAATGTAGGTGATGGGTGGACAGAGTGTATTTAGGTTACATTGGTAGTTTTCTACTTCTTGATGGCGGCCACTGCTTTCTTGGCAGCGTCATCCAGGTTGTCTGCCGCTGTGATGGGCAGGCCGCTTTCGCTCAGGATCCTCTTGGCCTCATGGACGTTGGTCCCTAGCAGACACAGGAAAACACTTTTACAAGAGGCGAGACAAATAAGATGACAAAAAATAGCTTAACAAGGTTAAAAACCACACTGTGTGAAAGACGAAGAGCTCCTTTGGAGGAATCAATGCACATGATGACAGACGGATTGGAGTTATGGGTGAACGGTGGCAAATTCAACTGCTGATCCGAAAGCTGCTTTGTCTGTGATCAATGTCAGTGAGGCAAAAGGGCAATTTGCGTGTTCCCCTGGCTGCAGTGAGGTCAGGGGTATAGCAGGTGCTGGGTGATGTGGTGGCGACCATGCCCCGGTAGACCCGCAACTAACCAGAGAACGAGAGAGAGAGCGCGCTCCGATGAAACTCTCCACAGCCCCCGAGGCTCACTGAACTGGCTGGCTCCCAGCGCTGCACATTGCGCAGCCAAACACAAGCCTGACAAGCCTGTCACAACACAGGGCAGGGGGCGCAGCACTGGCCGGAAGGACACAGAGAAGGAGAGGACGATGGTGGGGAGAGGGAGTGAACGAGAGGGAGAGAGGGTAACAGAGCAAAAGGTCAAGTGAAGCAGAATCGCCCACGCTGCTCAAACAACAAAAGCCAGCTGTTTATGTGGCATTTACTGATTTCACACATGAAGACATGATGGCAGAAGAAAAGGCCGTTTACAGAATCTATTTGATGTGGTCTCAACAATTCTCTGCTCTCTCTGGTCTGGTATAGATTTAAAAACATATATTCCTAATTACTTTTTAATCTTTATTCCAGTTAGTCATCATCATTATTTTATTTTACTTCTTTTTCATTTATTTCTTACCTTTTCTCTACTTATCTAAAATTACTTTTCTGTCTTTATGCTGCTGCCACGCCTGAATTTCTCCATACGGGATCAATAAAGGTTCATCTTAGTTCAAACAGTCAGGTCATCATATCCCACTGAAAAAGTAACACTGAATTGTGTAATCTGATTACTTTGTGCTAAATATATCAACTTAAATACTTGTGTTTGAGGAATCAATCAAATAAGCACCATTTTGGCCAAACCATAATCTAGTTAGCTCCTCATTTACATATTGGAGACATTCTATTTTTTACATGCATTACTACAACAATTAATTGATCAAGTTTTTTTTACTCTTCTATGACAGTAAAGCAAATATGTATAGTTTTTGGACTGTTGGTTGGATAAGCACAAGTCTTTTGAAAAAGTCACCACGGGTTCTGGGAACTTGATGATGTGATGGTCATTTGACATTTTATTGACCAAACCATTAACTGAAAAAATGATGTGTAGATGAATCGATAATGAAAATAATCATTAGTTGCAGGGTGCAGCTGTTTGTGTGTGTGCATGCTCAGACGCTTACAGGTTGACCTTAGCTCTGCTGGCTGCTGTGTAATTAAGACTGCATGGTATGTGAAATTCTCCGGAGGCCCGGCCACCCTAATCAATAGACCTTTCATGAGGAATTCTATTACCAGCGCCACTTAACGCCTAATATTTCATCTCTTTTGTCCAGCCAGATAATAAGTCATTCCAAACACATTTCTGCAGGCCCACACTCCAAACAATCAATTCGGTGATGTAATTAATTAGAATAAGAGCAGGAAGAGACCTTGCTCTGGCACATAAACAGGGGATTGGGTGTCCCAAGTCATTTTCAAATAGCATAGAATAGCCTCTGTCCACAGATAAATCTATAGTCTCATTTGGCGGTGACGTCACTCAAAGTGAAGAGAGGAGGGAAATATACTGCATGCTTTCCATTCAATATGCTGATTTCATTGGGATCCATATTATCATACTGACAGGCTTATCTGATCATTAAAACAAAGGCACAACAAACCTGAAACAACAGGACATACAACTGTGGGAGAAGCAGCCTTTTATGCCCACAGCAAATACATAATGCAAGAGATATTCTGTAAAGACAAATATGCCTATGGAAAGTGTATACAGTAAACAACACACAGCAAAGTAAACAGCACGTGCATTTTTGCTCCTTTTCCTCCCATTAATATTCATGTGAAGCAATAATGTGTGTGCGGCATTATTTATATAATACCTGTGTTATCCATGTGATGTGTGTGTGTGTGTGTGGGGGGGGGATCACACTTCTGTGGCAGTGAAAAAGGAAAGACCATGTATTTCCGTGGGTCTTTTTCTGCATATGTGTGTGTGAGAGACAGAGAGAGAGAGCTGGCTGCAGTTCCACTCTGAGCAGTAGGGAGCACTGATAGCTCACAGCAGCAGAGGCAAGTACAGAGCCCAGATGGATACAGCATCACTAGGTGTGTGCGAATGTGTGTGTGAGTGTGGGGAGTATGCCAAGTGTATGAATGTGTGTGTTCACCTGCAGCCACTAGGTGCTGCCAGAGACCTACTCACAGCCTGGACCCAGAGACATGCAGTGCACAGGATAATGCATGCACACATGTGGGGCATTCACACCAAGACATACTTTAATTTAAAAATGAAATTCATGCAATTAACTGAATGGCCTTAACTAGGTGCAAAATGAAAGATTTTTATTGTCACGTAGTAGAAAATGATCACACTGTACACTATCTCCAGGGCGTGATGGGGTTATTCATCAGTACCAATGACTGTTAATTACTAGAGCAAGTGAGATTTCAGGCTAACTTGTGTGTTCGTAACTTTGTTTTCTAATAAGCATCAATTTAAATTCCATCCCAATCCACACCACCTTCCACAACTCTGAGTGCTGTCCAAACTGCTCAACTCTAGATCAGCTGACAAGCCTGAACAACACAGCTCAGCTACGAGTCTTTAAACGTGCTGTTCAAGCCAAAAAAACAAAAAACACCAGGCAGTGCTAAGTATTTTGCCATGTGATATACTGCCACTTCACAACACATTTCTGTTGGATCTCCGCTCTAATTAGCAAGCTTCCTTGTGACTATTGTGAAAATGTCACTGTAATGTGTGAGTCAATTACAGGCCACCATATTTCAACAAGATAATAGGGCTTGGTGCTGTGCCAAAGACTTGCACCAGAGGAGTTCTGTGCATGCTGCAGCTCCTAGATGTGTGCCTAATTCTGTCCAAACAAGCTGAGTTCAGTGACGCTAAGATCTGATAAGAGAAGACTATGCCATAGTCTCGGTGTCTATAATCCCAGAATGAATAGCTGACTACATAAGACTACACACCCTTGCTCAATTAAGCACACTGAGAGGTTTTGTTCCTACAGCCTTATTTGGTCTAGTATGACTAGTAGCTAATGGTGGCTAATGTTAGTAAACTTTAGCTATTGCTGTCTCAATTCGCACTCCATACTTATACTTGCTATTTTGAGTGCATAAGTGCATTCACAAAAAAAGTATGGAAGGCGGGACACTTCTTATTCTCATTGGTCGACATCTTGACTACGTGGCGGAAGGGGAGGGACCACCAACTTATTTTCAAACTTTCAGTGGTTGCGCTTGCACACACAAGCAAGTAAAAGTATGTTCATTTTTATACATTTTCAATACAATTTACAAGTGAGCAAACAAGCTGGCTCATATTTTGGTGGGTGACGATCGCAGTCAAATGTTGGTGATAACCATATGTCGTTTCTCATTAAAAAGAAGAAGAAGAAGTGGTCAAATGTTGCGATCGTCATTTCTGGTAAGTGTGCATCGTGTTTGATTTGAGACAACACAACCCTGTCGAAATTCACATACTATGCAAGTGTATACAGTGTCGTAACGGTATTCAAATACATACAATACATACAACACAAATACAATAAAATTCATTGACTCCACCAGATATTTGGCATGCTTGATATCTGGCAGACGTCAGCGATGTGTCAGAAATGTGTCGGGGAGCTGTTTTAATGCGTCGTTGAGTAGTTCACACATAACGACTGGCGACCAGAGGCCCCACAATACGATATTATCACGATATTTATGTTGCGATTCGATTTTAAATATATTGAGATATATTGCAATTTATTACCTTTTTCCAACTTCCACTTAGGTCCCTAAAGTCAAACTTTGTCAACATCTGTTTATCTAAAAAGATACATTTCTCTGTTTGTTCATATCACTTTTTCAGTCCTCTATATGGTCCTGTTAAGTTTTGTAGTGGACTAAAAAAGCAATAGATTTTATTATTCTAGTACCAAAAAGTTAAAACTCCCATCTGCAATTTATATACTAAAATATCGATACTTGGCATCAGTGTATCGATACAGTATTGCCATGGCAAATATCACGATACTATGCTGTATCAATTTTTTCTCCCACCCCTATGATTTACCCCTGATCACTGCCTGACGGTCGCCGAGCGGCAAATCGGGCTAAAAATCGTGTAGTGTGAACTAGGCTTTTACTGCAGACATTTTGACTCGTCATAGCAGGAAAAGAACAGGTGTTACTAATAACATTAATGATGGCTCTGCTCTATTCAGCTGTCCCAGTAAGCTATGACAGTGCGACAGTAAGCCAGCATGCACAAGAATCAGTCGTATTATTTATACCTATACTTTTCCTACTGTGATTGTAACATAAGGCCTATTTAGACATGGTCAAGATGATCTGCTCAAGCTCAAACCGAACATCAGAAAGAGGATGAAAGGTGATTTAAGTGATTTTGAACGTGGCATGGTTGTTTATGCCAGACCGGCCAGTTTCAGTATTTCAGAAACGGTTGCTCTATTTCTAGGGTTTACAGAGTATGGTTTGAAAAATATCCAGTTTTTGGCAGTTCTTGGGGTGAAAATGCTTTGTTGTTGGCTGAGGTCAGAGGAGAATGGCCAGACTCGTTCGAGCTGATAGAAAGGCAACAGCAACTCAAATAACCACTCTCTGAGGTATGCAGAAGAGCATCTCTGAATGCACAGCATGTCGAACCTTGAAGCAGATGGGCTACAGCAGACCACATCAGGTACCACTCCTGTCAACTAAGAAGATGAAAATGAAGCAACTTTTGAACAGAAACCCTGAAATAAACCCGGAAAGAATATCCGCCAATATGTTGCATTCACTCATTCATACTGAACAAAGGTTTGTGGCAAAATCCCGCAACCATGTGCACTTTCACATAGTGACCCGGCTTTCGGGAACTAACGGAGTAGAAAAAGACTGTTATGTGTAATACAGCAGCGACATGCAGGCTGTGGCTTTTCACACAGACATCATCCCTGCTCTGTTACTACCAACGTTCTCGTCTCAGAGGCGGAACAAATCTGACTCCCCTAACCGGCACTGTACCTTCCATACAGTGCAGCAAGCTGGCATATTGGCACAATACTCCCGGGAAATAAGGCAGTGTAAAAGTGGGTGGCTACAGTTGACACAGGCTCACCAAAATTGGACAATAGAAGATTGAAAAAATGTTGCCCGGGTCTGACAAGTCACAATTTCTGCTGCATCATATAGATGTAGGATCCACATTTGGCAAAAACAACATCAAAGCATGGATCCATGCTGCCTTGTATCAACAGTGCAGGCTGCTGGTGGTGAAATGGTGTGGGGGATATTTTCTTGGCATGTGGTGGTGGAACGGGGATGTTCAGCCGTCAAATCTGCAGAAGCTGTGTCAAGCTATCATGTCAATATGGACCAAAATCTTTGAGGGATTTTTCCAGCACCTTGTATATGTATATACTGTACGTATACCTCCCCCAAACGGTCCATAATATCACTCAATATTAAAGAGACAAAGACATTATACCTTTTAACAGAATTTATGTCACATTTATATCAAATACCAGTGGGTTGGTGGCATGCTATCTCAGTTACCTTGAATAACTGGTGTAAAAACATCTTCTTTCATCACTGAATGTCATCAGACTTGTTCTGACTTGAATTGTTAATCCTCATAATAATCAGTACCAAACAGTGAGAATTTTTCCCTTCACAGCCAATAAACTGAAAAGTCCTGCTCCTCCCTCCTTCATCCTGCGTGTCAAACATCAAATGCTTCTCATTTGAACGCAGCGTGAGATACCCCTGAACGGTGCAGAAGCTTTTCCTTTGATGTGCTAGCCAGTCATTAATCAAAGTTTTCATGTTTCTTATGTTGTCTAGACTCCTGTTTAAGAGAGACACCCACTATAGTTAAGTATAATAGACTTAAAGAGCATCTCTGACATTGACAGTTTTCATTTTGTCATTTGTCCATGTTGATTCTGATAAAGACCCTCATTGTATTAACAAATAACATCACTGTATTCAGTTTTTGTGTATCTGAATCAAATGTCAGCATTCATTCTCATGACATATTCGGTTCTTGTCAGGTGCTTTTTAGAAGCAAAGAGTAACATACAGTTCAGTTAATGGTGAATTTGTCAGCATGTAAAAAGGACTGATGTATTTCAGTACATGACAATCAGCTGCACCTTACTTAACAACCAGTTGCCTACAGATGACAAGAAACCGTAGTGTGTTATACAGTCAGAAATCTATCTGAGTCCATATCAGGCCAATATCAGATACAACATTTCACTTTTCATGAGCCAACCAATCACAGCCTGCATATAGCAGGATATAAAAAAAAAAGGCTGATATGCTATAATGTTGAACTCAGTGTTATGCACGAATGGTTCATTCATTATTAACAAGATTGTAATTAGCATCAACAAATTAGAATATATATTTAATATAAGATATAATAAAAATAAAATCATCCTTAACCCTCAAGTTAAATAATTATCTACAAAAAATGGACACCCTAAGGACAACCGGCCTTGCTCCTAAAATGATGATCCCTGTTTACAACTAAACATTGTGTGTGTGTGTGTGTGTGTGTGTGTGTGTGTGTGTGTGTACATGCATATCTGTTAGCAGCAGATAGCTATTATTATTTAGCTATAATGACACTGTCAGGACTGAAAGGGCCATCTCAACTTTACTATAGGACCTTGCATCTCTTTTTAATTAAATGGGAGAGTAAATGGCCAGATCTCCTTTTAAGGAGCAAACTGCCACCACTGTTTGACAGACAGTTAGGGAATGACTCATCAAATCAATAGGCCAGGGAGCAAAGTTAAGCGAATGCAGTCACCTTTTCCCCGAGACCCTGAGGGCTATTTAAGGGCAATTTTTCCCATAGTGGTAGACAGCATCCTCCCGGGGCAAGTCCATGTCCACACTGTGGCCAAAGGGGGCAGTACAGTATTTCGTCAGATATCGCTTCTTATCAATACATTAAATATTTGTGTGTACACATGTGTCTGTATGTCTATTCTGAAGATATAGCATGAATTAGCAATGTATGAATGTAAGTGTTAATACTGTAGCCAACGGGCTGTGTTGTAGTTATGACTCAGCCCACAATAAACACTTTATGCAACCCTATCAGCATCTAGACCACACGGTCCTTCTTCTCCACATATGGGAATACATAACTCTCCACCAATGCAATCAACCCAGGCCTTTTAAAAAGAGCCTTCCCAATTAAAAGTGTGCCAGTTAATCCATTTTGATCCTGTTGAAGAGCGCCGGGCCGTTCTCACTGCCCTGTGGTCAGCCTAGCAAGCTGAGCTGATTGATTCTGAACCAATCTTCTCCACAAGACTGCAGCCCAGGATGTAATGACCCACAGCAAAAGCTTGGATTAGGCCCCGGCCAGGAAAACGTGGTTGGACCGACCACCAACAGTGACCTTCTGGACTCAGCCTGTTTGTGAGTCAAATTGAATAACATGGCCTAGTATGAGAAATGTGTGGTGACTAATTAAGAGTCTATTTCAACTGGCAATCCAGTCGCTTCCATGGTGACACATTTCAACAGATGTGCACTCACTCTTCAGCCACAGGGTCCATCAGCAACATGCAGACAGACTGTGGATATAAATTACACAGATACACACCTATTTTGGACCTTGAGGATTTGAAGTGGCACCATTGTTTCTGTATTAACTTTTTGTGGACGTAAATTTGTGGGATTTGTTTGCTTTGATTTGCTTCAGTATGGTTGCAGGTGCAAAGTTATTTCACTAATGTTTTTTGGTGATTATCCTGGGGGGGTGATGGCGCAATGGCTAAGACACATGCCTTTGGTGTGAGAGACCTGGATTCAATTCCCCACTGTGACCCATCCACCACTGTGTCCCTGACCAAGACACTTAACCCCTCGTTGCTCCAGAGGCGTGCGACCTCTGACATGTATAGCAATTGTAAGTCGCTTTGGATAAAAGCGTCAGCTAAATGAATAAATGTTAACGTTAATCTAGACTCTGACCTTTGCTAAATTTATCTATCTAGGCGTGTATGGCTTAATAGGCCTTATTTGACTGAGAAGACATCCTTTAGTTGTTAATCTGACAACCAATCTGTTCCTCTGTTCAGCTCTCAACAGTCCATACTGCACTGATGTGCCTTTGTGCACAGTTGGGTTCTAGAAAATGCTTACATGCCCTGACCTACAAACCATATTAGCAGAGTGTGTGAGGACATACAGTATGAAGTGTTGAGGGCTAACACACACACACACACACACACACCACCCCTGCTCTCTGCTCCAGGCACACCACTCAGCAGGATCTTGACAATTAAGCTAACCACCAACTGGCCCCATGCCTCCAGGAGTCACTGCTGCCATCCCACACATGAACACACACGTACACAATTGAACGGGTTTCATTAGCATATACAGGTGAAAGGTGAGCCAATCAGTGCAGTCTTTACTGGTATTCTAGCTGGTGCTAATGACGGGTGTGGCAAAATGTGACACGTATGAGAAATTGCACTGCTGTTCTTACTAGGACACTGGGCCACAATGAAGATGGATAGGCTCCAGAGAGCAGCAACACAATGGCTCCAAAGATTAAAACAATGTGTGAAAGAGGTGCTTTAAATCCTGCTACACTTTTAACACTGAAAATATATAATATTGCCACTTTATAACATTTTAAATTAGATATAAATAGCTACATTTTCTGTCATTATTAGCCTGTATTTGTATGCTTTATTCCATGGAAGTTGAAGCTAGAGGCCATATGGGTTGTGGCCATGGGGCTAATGGTCACAGTCATAACAGTGGTTGGGAAAAGTATTTGAAGACACTGTGATTAAAAACAGTTTTTTAAAATTCAGTTTGCATGATGTCTAAGCTCCCATTAGAGATGCTGGTTACCTCAGCCCCTAGATGTCAAGGAAAAGCTCATCAAAATGGATGACAAGTGCTAGAGGTGTGAACTGGTTTTAAATTGTAGTATTATGGCCAGTGTCATTAACCAGTATCGTGAAATCCTCATTAAAGGCGAGAGCTTTCAATTCACGCTAGACGGAGATCAATGGTCCAGGTTTCTGACGGGAATGACCCACATTGTGTATTGTCTGGGTATTGTATTGAGTGTCAGTGGGGACCAGCTTGCTAAGAGGGTTTTTATGTGTGTGTGTGTGTGTGTACATTCCTACCCTCAAGCCTGACCACCAGCGGCACCTTCAGCTCCAGCTCTCGACAGGCCTTGGTGATGCCGTTGGCAATGATGGCACAGTTAACGATCCCACCAAAGATGTTGACCAGGATGGCCTCAACCTGTGAAAGAAGAGAATGAATAAATGATTAAATCCAGTGATGGAGACACACCTGAGAACAAAAAAGAAAACTAAATAACATGATGGTTACACATTTTAATCTTTACCATCTGTGCGACATGCACTGAACTGTGAGAGCACTTCATTAGCACAGAGCCCTGAAAAGCATATGGAAAGTGGTATAGTGCAAAAGCATTCTTCATGATGGGTGGAGTCTGTCCAAAATGAAGCCAGTCAACCATTTACAAATCCCTTTACATAGTGACATATATGTCGAGTACAGCTGGAAGCACGCTTTACCTCATCAGCGCAAAAAGAATTGTTCAGATTTTTAGTTTGAAATCTCACTACTGAGGAAAACATTTAGTAGAACGGCCTCACCACCAACTTTGTGTACAGCAGGTCGGCACCCAGAGGCCATACAACACTGTCACACTTTCAGGCAGAATAAAGCGGTGTATGGTTGAAGATAAGAGGGTGGCAGCAGGTGAAAGAGGCAACATTAACAAAAAATAAATAAATAATAAGGCAATATATCAATGGGAAGAGGTGACATGAAAAACAATAGAAGCTAGTTTTCACACCTTCTAATGTGGATGAGCCATGCACCATATTTACAATAGCCTTTAAAATGGAATTATCTACCATGTGTGGTTAAGAATACAGGCTAGTAAAAGAATGATACAGAAATAAGTACACACACAGTGCTATTGACTTTGTAATTCAAATGGAATAGTTATCATTTGCAAATGTTAAGATGTCTGTTGCTTTCACGATCCCACATTTCCCTAACAGCTATCAGGAACAACCCTTTGAGTTTTGAGCACGCTAAGTTGTGCTAAACAATCTCACTGTCAGTATTATGTTAACTCCAGTTTGTTCAGCTCTGTCTTGCAGTTTCACAGATCTTCAACTTTCTTACAAAATGAGCATGAAACTGATATCCCTAAGAAGTGAACCAAGGCAGCTAGTGTGTGTGAGTGTGTGTGTGAGATTACACTAACAATCTATCTAGCACTTGGTAATTACCCTGGCTAGCTCTGTGGAAAAGTAGACTGAGAGCACACAGGATTAATCCTCCATGTTTGTTTATAATCACTGCTAATCTGTTAGCACCGATTTGGATGAGCAGCTTGTGGGTGTGTGCGTGCGTGTGTTCGCGTCTGTTGTGAATGTGTATGTTTTCAGTGTGGTAATGATGTTTACAGGGAGAGAAGATCAAGGACTTGGATAGCTATCAGAGCGACAGCCACGGCATTGTCCTCTATGTGCTATCCAAATGAGCATCTCCTTATAAACAGCAGAGAATGACACAAGACCAGGAGAGAGCTCCAAAACAAACACAGATGTAGGCAGCAGCATTAAGACTTAGACGCAATGCAAAGGAATTGAGCTAGCTGTTAGGTCAACACACAGAGAACTGTTTCATGCTGATTAAGTATGTCACACAGGGATGTGACCAGGAATGCAAAAAACAAGGGGAAAAAGGCAGGCAAACATTAGCCCCAAACTGCGAGTGATCACAACGCAGATGTTAAAATGAAAAACAAAATCAGGACCTCCATATTGCATTTGTAATAATAAAATAAATGTATTATTATTATTATTATTATGATTATACTACATGACAAGGTGCTCTAATATCTTAAAATAACGGATTAGGTGGAAGTAAAGAATGACACAACGTCACTTTTTCTATGGCAGGAAACATCAGATTGCTGTTTTTCACTTACACAATGGCCACTTACCATTTAGAAAAAAGGTAGAGTAGGATGTTTTCAAATTGTTATCCATTTTGGAAGCTTTTATTTTAATCAATTTAAACTTGGTTAGAGTAATTACATTAGTCCGTTAATGTCACTGTGGTTACTTGCACTTAAATATATGCTCTGTGCTCACTGAAAACACTCAAAAAATGATGCTTGAAATGCAATTGCAATTTTCCAATTTGGAAAACGCAATCTTTTTGTGTGTCAGTGCGTATCATATTTAAGCCCTGTTAAGAGGTCGCTCCAGTGATTCAGCACTGCACTTCCATTAAGTACGCATTAATGTTTTTTAATTAAGTAAATATTATTTACCTAATGTTTCATTTTATCAAGTAAATAAGAGGCAGATTAACAAAATAATGTTCAAACTGAAAGCAGTAGAGGGCGAGATATCCTTTCTTTTAGTCCCTAGTATGCATCAAGCTCAAAAAACGACCTCACTGGACCCTACATTTCCCACAATGCAACATAATAGTATCTTTCCTTAGGCCCTACCTGCCTTTGTAACTTGTAACAAGTTCGTAACGTGGGCTTTCTCTTAAAAATCTGAAGTCACGAGTCAAGTCTGAGAAAACCCTGATGACATCAACAGGGTAATCGTCTTAGACCTTAGAAATCTTTAGAAAGAGTCACATTCATACACTAGTTAAATGTCTGACAGTGGTATAGTCTACTCAGTGACCGGCGTGAATGTAAATGTATAAAGAGCCGCAGACGCTGAAAAGACGAGAGTTCAGCAGTGAGAGAAAGGCAGACGAAAAGAAAGAGGTGTGAAATGATTCTCGCTTCTTGATTCTCAAACCTCAGCCGTGTATAGAACAGTTCTTCTGACAGCATGTTAGGTGTGATCTGCAGTTCACAGAGTAAGTGTGTGTGTGCACGTGCTTGCGCTTGCGTGCATGTCTATATTCACTGCTGCCTTAGGGCACATGTGAGTGTGTGTTTCCCCACTGTCCTATGCAGGTGTGGCCCACAGCAGGGGCACAAGGTCAACTTTGCCACTGCCACACAAAAAATATACAAAACATACAAAAAAAAAAAGAGGAGAGATGCATATCTGGACCAAATCCCTAGGCTTGAGACTGTGTACGTACTGTAAATATTTTAGCCTGACCACCAGTGATCTGCAATAGATATAAATAGCTTTAAACCATTGCACGTATACAAAGTTTTAAACAAAGATGCTGTGATGAAACATACTTAGATAAAATGACTGGAGGTATAGAGCTGTATTACAGGCACATGCACCGTATTTAGTGACAGTGGTGTTAGACTGCTCTTCATGTTGGATAGTAGACATTGAGCCACAGCAATATAGGACGCCGCTTTATGATATCAATGCATTTACATGAAGGTTACTATAGAACATAGGGTTTTGAGTGGGCAAGACTTCCCATACCGTATTGCAGGCTTGACTCAGGATCTCTCTCTCACACACACAGGGGTTTACACACAGCAATATCTGGCCCCCACTGGGGGGCAGCAGAGATTTAGATGCCTTTGATGCCTCACTAGAGAAGGCTCTATTTTTGCCCTATCTGCAGCCCATTTTTCAACTCCGTCTCTTTTGGGAAGAACCATATTTCTTCCATTCATGCATCCTCCTATTGACACACATGTATATTAATGATACATAAGATATGATTTATGTCGCTTGGTACAGAAGTAAATGCAGTTTATAGAAATATGGATGGGGCGAGGTCTGATTTTAACTTTGCTGTAAGTTTTATTTTGTCTTATAATTTCTTTGGTTTGGTTCACAAGGAACTGTACAGCCTAAGGAGCACCATTTTCCCTGTACAAATCGACAACCAAAAATAAGCAGACATTTGTAAGGATGTAAAGGTTCTACCACTGCCTATTCCAAGTAACAATCAAAGATCCAGAGTTACAACACCACCTCACTGAAGTGAGATAATGGGATACTGTGTGCCCAGAGGGAACACAGACTTAAATTGAAAATGTGCAGAACCATTGGAGGTAAAAGAGCAGGAAAGGCCAAACTGTGAGCCATCTTATTCATCTTTCTAATCATGTTCTCTCCTGGGACAGCTCATTCAGTTCTAAACGCAATATATACTTTGGTCAACCATACTGGCCCTTTTGTGGTAGACAGAGCTATGCACATCAGTTTTAAAGCATACTGCTTCATCTTTAGCAAGGTAATGGTCTGTCCTGTATGGGGTTAAAATGTCAACAATGATGAACTGGGCTAAAGAATGGGAGCCAAATTTAGGGTCAGTCTCCTTGGTTCTGCAATCAAAAGTCTAACACTGCTGTGCTCCATTCAGCTAACAGCATCTGAGACATCCAGCCTTAAGGTATGAAATAGCCCTGCACACTCCAATCTGTCTGCATCGCACTCTGTAGCACTTTATCTCTTGTCACAGAACCAAATACAGCCTCTTTCCTTAAAGGCATTCATTTCAGGTGAGCTAACTTGGCAGCGGGGTGGATTTCTTTCATCAGAGCTCAGCATAAAGGCATCAGGTGTAATGTGCCAGCTCACTCTTTTCAGGGGATCTTTGTGTGTTTTTTCAGGCAGTGTTACGACAGGAGCCGGTGCCTTTTACCTGGGTGCTGGTGAAATTATTCAAATTTTACGAAATTGGATCATTGCTGCAGGCATTGCGATACCCTGCCAAGGCTTTTTTTGCATCAAAGTCAAAAAAAGGGCCTTCACAGGAGAAACAAGCTTTTCTGCCTGCTATTATACGCCTCACTAACTGCATTTAGGGCAAGTACGAAATGTAGCTCAGACAATTTGACATGCACTTGTGGCTCTGCATTGTATTCCTCCTGTCTGTGTGTTTTCATAAAATGTGTCTTGAATGCATGTTTGACAAAAATACGTATGTTGTGATTATGAACACAGGCATTTCTAATTATAGAAAATTTCTGAATTTATACATTGATGGTCATCTGTATGGACTGAAATATAAAGACACCACTTAGAAGCAACATCCCATGTTGAGAAAGTTTTCATATTCCTTTCACAGACTGCTAAAAACTTGCAAACAAACATGATGTACTTTTCTCCTCCAAGTTTCAACCCAGGGGGGAATGAAGGCATTGTATCCCTTCTCATTCTGCAAGGCTCCTTGTCAAGTTGTGCGTACGTTGCTGAATTATCACTCAAATACACATTTTCATGCCCACACCCCTGTTAAGCGCCGCTAATCTCTCTGCAGGAAAGAAAGAAAAGGGAAAGCATGTTGTTTCCTTTGTTACCAGCAAGCAGATATAGGAGTAGAAAAAGGCAAGGCTGGAGATGGGTGTGTGTCTCTCTGTGGCCTATTAAGGACTATTGTTCTGTCTTATCTACTGGAGACAGCCTGCACTGTCACCGCCTGCTCTGGCAGGCCTTGTTTATTTGTTTTCGATCTGCTGGGGGCCCCAGGTTAACATGCACGGCTTCCAAATCAAAGCAGGCCTGCTGGCTCTAATCACACATCTTGGAATGACGGGACGGCTGTTGGTTAGAAACTATTATTTTGTTTCTGTCCACATTTGAAGTAAGATCACAGTCAATTTGTTGTTGTAGCATTTCTTAACATATGTTTTGTTTGGACTTGATGTCACAGCTTCTACCTGTCATGTTGCATCCGAACCAGCAATTATTGAGCTCAGCTAGCCGCCATTTACTTGAGGTGATGGGGCAGCCAAAAGGGACATGAGAACTACATACATCTGGACCAATGATTAATATACTGATTACACATAGGTATACAGATACAACATTTCCCCCCCCACGCAAAGCAAAAATTGTGGTGCTATCAAATTATCACTGCAGAACATTGTTGATACATGTTTGTAGGCCTATATAGATGACAAAAAATAAAAACAAAGCCTACATAGTCAACAGAGATAATAAATATACTGCCTTCTAACAAAAAATTAAATGATGGTCAACACTGTCACAACACAGAATTCCAACTTTAGACTCAGCAAACTGTTCCTGAGAATCATTTCATTCCTTGAAATTGCTCACACTGTATAATTGTGCTTCATGTCACAGCAGAATAAGGCAGTGTGGGTGAGCATCAAATGTGTGAGACAAGCCATGTAATAAAGATGTTCATATGGCAATCGTTTATGCAACGTTTACTACTTTTGGAGCATCAATTCTATCAAACTGAGGAGGTATTTTGCCTGTGCAAATCTATTCTTAGAGAGGATCAGAACAAGAAAAAGAGAATGACACAAAGACAGGCTGAGGGGAAAGAGGGTCTTGAAGTCAGAGAGTGAGGCGAAGTGAAACAGATGGAGGAAGAGAGATGGAGAAGAAAAGAAACGGAGAGAGAGGTGATGGGAAGCGGTGCGGTGCCTGGCTTCCATTGAAGGCTAGGATTGGCCCTGGCAAGGAAGGATAAGAGGGAAATAATTATCCGGCCTGCTGAAGCATGACAGCCCCTTCTTGGGACTGCGGAGAGAAAGACTGAGCATTATGTCAAAGATTGGCCATGTCATCGGCGAAGACACCTCTTGACAGACAGTGGCATCTGAAGTTTCACTTGACGGAAAAACCCAATGCAACAGGCAGCTAGATATCTGCCTGATCAATGCCTGGTGTCATCTGGAGGACGTCAAGATGTAATCACTAAACCCAGTCTACCATCTACATTACCTTAAGGTAGTCCCTGTTCACGTGTACCATGGACACTTCCAAGCCTTTGGACTGATCATGTTATGAATAGAACTGAAATATGTAACCCAGCTCAAAGTACAGCTCTTTATATATCCACAGAATATCCAAATAATAAACTGCACTTGCTGTGGGCAAGTTATCCCAATTCCATTTTCAGAAAACAAATTACACTGATTGCCTCAGCGATTCTTAAAAAAACCAAAAAAAAAACCCCTAATCAGCCACAGGCACAGACTACTACTTCTGAGTCCCCCTGTCCTGCAAGGGGAGCGGTCCCATTTTACTGCCTGAACCCTACTCTGCATCGATATGTCTCACTCACTTTTATCCACATCAGTGAGTCTTCTCACATCTGCCCTGGCCAAGAGTACTTTATGAGCACTCAGCCACCTCCAGCCCCCTCTGACTTCATTTTTTTTCTCTACAGGCCAAAGAATAGTAACCAATCAAGGCAGGAACGGCTTTGCTTCCAGACAAAAGAGGTTTGTGTGAAAGTATGGGTGGGTGAGGGAAATAAGAAAAGGTGAGCTCTGGCAGAAATCATGTGACCAGAGGATGGACCCCAGAGATGGTCATTACAGTCTCATGGTTTGCCATCTCTTGTGAGCGAGCAGCGGGGTCATGGGCCTTGACAGCTGTCTCTATCCTTTGTCATAGAAATAAGGCAGTGTTTTGTACTGCTTTCAGTCAATCAGTCATTGCACATTGGGGTTATGTACAAGTCAAGTCAAGTTTATTTGTACTTGGACTCAGTGAGCTTTACAGGCTCTTCACATGTTCACATTGATAGACAAATCCAGGATGTCATGGGCAGGGTAGGGATTGGGGGGAAAAGTCATCTGTGCAGCTCGGATATATAGTGCTATGGATGGGGTCGGGTTGGGCATCTTGTTGGAGTAGAGCCCGGGTTTCTGGGGCTATGTTTGCAGATTTAGTCGCTTCCAAATTAAATCACTGACTGCAAATTAAAAATACCAAAACCCACACACAACAGTTTTTGGGCCACTAACATTTATGATATGAGTGTAATGACTGATTGTACTAAATAGGGATCAAGTCCGCTCCAGTCTGGGCCAGTTGGTGTTGACAGTTGGGAGATAAAATAATACAGCATGTGGTGTTTAATGATGATAACAATCGTACGCCTTCTGATTCAGTCATTGCCAGGCATTCCCATTAAGATAATTTTGAACATGTTTGACAGGTGTGTGCGGCACAAATAATACTAATCAAACAAAATATGTCTAAAATAAAAGTAGTGCAGTTTGTCATGACAGAGATCATTATTTTATAATTTTCATTTGATTTTTCTGTGAAAATGCAGCATAAATGACAAATGGAGGCTGTTTTTTTTTTTCATGGATCTCCATTTTTGCTTTTGCTGAGGTGAACATTTTTTGCTCCCATGAACTTGAATGAATACGTGTCCCTAGTAACTTATATTCATTAAACCACTATATTTATTGTGTTGTTCAGCTTCTTTCTGACTGTCAAATCTAACAAAACTATAAAATGTTGATGGAAATAAGTTATGCGTGAGGTGACGAGTCTTTATAGGATTCAAAAACCTTAAGGACTGTTCCCAGTTTTGTGTAGACCAGTGTGGAGCACAATGCAATACTCTGACAATGATTGCAGATGTCTTTCTTTCTGACGTCTGTGACAGAAAGCTGGTATTTTAGATATTATTACACATTTCCAGGAGATTATTTTGGCAGAAAACTGATGTGTTAAACACCCTTTTCCATCTAATTCCAAAAGTGTTCCAAGAGATTCATTTATGGAAGCTTCAAAACTCAAAATAAAGCCCTTTTCAAGTGGCCCAGCAAGATGTGCATTTTTGACTACAGGATCAGAGCCAAAACCTGACAGTCGCCTCCCTTAACCATGTAATGTCTGAGATAAACTGACTGGCTCAATATGTGTCAAGGTGGCTAGAGAGAAAGCCTCATTGATAAGTTTTGCAGCTCCTGTGTAACAAATAATCTCTAATCTCTTATTTCCATCTAACAGATGGCATCCACGCTGCTAAGTAGCAGATCCACAGGAAGAGGAACACATACATGTGGTGTGGGAGACCTGGATTCAATTCCCATTGCAACACATCTGCCAACGTGTCCCTGAGCAAGACACTTAGACCCTAGTTGCTCCAGAGGTGTGCAACCTCTGACAAAAATAGCAATTGTAAGTTGCTTTAGATAAAAGCATCAGCTGAATGAGTAAATCTAATGTAAATGTAATTGGATGCTTTTATTGTGAAGCAGATACAGGAAATGCAATGGAATTTACCACTTTAGTATAAACAACAAAAAACAGATTAACAAGTTAGATGAAGAGTTTGAGTGAACCAGCAAACCCTCAACATGTCATCAAGGTAAACAACTCCTTTTACCATTTCATCCTGTCGTATGGAAAACTCGCACTTTAAGCACATCACAGGCTCTGATTGCAGTTGCTCACTGCATGCATGGCTCAGCATGGGAAGTTTTTGGAAAAATGCCAATAGATAACGGAAGTCAACCGACTTTGACTTTGAATGGCAATCTGTGCTTCATAACATGGATCATTATCTTCCTGCATGTATTGGAGGTTTATGGTGGCAAAGAATGGATTCACCAAATCAATGTAAAACTATGCTGTTGTGGTAAAAGGAAAGGGTGCCAATATTCCTCATGCCGCAAAACCACCACTGTACACAGATACCAAGCACGATGCTTCAGTGGGTTCACGCTGTTAAACCTGCTATCAACAAACCAAGATTTGTCCAGGTGGCATTTCCACTTTTCCATCATCAGCATCATCATTATCATGTAGCTTAGTCTTAGAGATTGGATACATCACGTTCACCTGCCCTCAGATTTTTGATTGATTTACAGTTCATTTGTGGGGAGTTTTTGGTTTCTCTTACAGAGCCTATAATGATACATTCAAGTGAAAGTTGAGCAACTTATCAGACAAATCAGACCTCTATGAGCTGTAGGTGAAACTCACTCACTCATTGGTTATTGCTTGACATCACGTGATTCTGATGACACAGGAAGTGAAAGGCAGAATGAATGATATGGAGAAAAGCGCCTAGTTATCGTTCACTCATAGTGTCAGTTAACATGTGTATGAAATCTGCAATCACCCAAATTCATTATTAATTTACGGCTAAAAAATTATTGAGGTCACAATGACCATTGTGTCACCTAATCCGTGTCAAACCTACGGTGAATACGGTCATAATCTCCTCTTCTGTTCCTGAGTAATGGTGTCGAATAATGGGCAAAAAATGACATTATAAATACACAGTGAAGTTTACATTTCATTATTGGGTAAAAAGATGTTTGAAATTTTGTCTAAATTAACCACATATTAAGTTATAATCAAAAAGGTGACCTTTAAGTCAAATGTGTCACCAATTCATTGTTGGACCAACTGAGAAATATGGTCTTCAGCTGTTGAGTTGACCAACAACATGTTTTGTGTGGCCACAGTGACCTTTGACCAACAAACTCTAAATAGTTCATACTTGTGTCCAAGTAGGTGTTAGTGCCAAATTTGAAGAAAATCCATCAAGATGTTCCTGAGATATCGTTTCATGAGAATGGGATGTACTGATGTCCGAAAACTTAATGCCTCCGGAGACATAAAAACAAGCTTTCATCTTGACACAGTTTGAATTCAAGACCAACTGTTTGTTGCCTCTGGCAAAACGGAATATGTTTGTGAAGATGCGTTTGGTAATGTAGTTCATCTTGCCTCTACTGCTGCTTTACAATTTAATTTCTAGCATTTTATTATAATACTTAAAACAAATAGAGTAGTGAAAGTTATGAAAACTCCTCACGGTAATAGCTTTTACGTTAATATTGCCATACATACATACTTCACCAAGATGAAAACCATAGATTTTTCTTAGTGTGATGTGTGTGACTGTGTGTATGTGTACAGCATTTGTGTTTTAATGCACTTGTGCCTGAAAGCCTGGAAGCTGAATTTGAAGGTCAACTCTAAGAAAGAGACTTTGTTGCACCTCACGTCTCCCTCTGTCACGGAAGATGGAGGTAGGGTGTGCACGGTGTTGGCTTAGAGGTAGGGGATCACCTTGTTGTTGAAGGGTTTGAAGGGTCAGTAAAAACGTGGACAGTTCAAATCTGGCATGCATTGAGGATATAACGAATATTCTTTCTTATTTCTTTCTCTTTAGACATCTTTCACATGTACCATTTTCAACAATGATTAATTATGGTATTGCACTTGCTTCTTGCTCAGAACATGACCAAACCACCACCAATGGTAAATATATATAAAGATCATTAGCCTGTGTAGCACCCAATGCCTACAGCACTGCTCCTCCCAGCTTGCATGGGAACAGAATTTGAAAACCTCCTTAACTATTACAGACTGGGAAAATAGGCTATTAAGTCCGCTAAATGTCAGGGCTCCAGCCTGCAACCATTTAGGAGACAGTACTACTAAATATTATAACTAGGAGCACCAGAGCAACTTGCAAATATGCCATTACATTTGTTTTTTTAAATCATCATCATATATAATAACAATGAGAAACACCAGGAGAGAACAAACATTGGTGTGTGTGTGTGTGTTTATGGTCCTATACGCTCACTATGCAAGTTGCGTAGGGTCCCACTTCGTGTCAAAGCGAGTGTCAGTGTTTACAACTTTGATAAGCGGATGAAAGTGGAACTAATCTTCTGGTCACAAGAAGAAAAAAAAAAAAAAAACATCACAGGGCTCCAGAGAGTTGCATTTTAGTGGTGCCACTACATTTTGTGCTGGTGCTCCTAGTGCTATTTGGAGCCCTGAATGTCTAAGATATAGGTATAGCTAATTAAGTATAATATTTTCAACAACACATTCCTGACCATTGTTGGCATGGACATGGGAAGTGCAAATATTTTGGTCCAAGTTAGTTTCGGTTATTGTCTGCTGGACCAGAAACATGAAGCGATTTGCTCTTTTTCTGCAAACCGCCCACCACTGGGACATGGTTAGGAACTCCATCTTAATTAGCCTTTAAGGTATTATTCCATCAATTGTTCTATATGTAGTGAGCATGCTTTGAATGTGCTATTTGCTGCTCATGTCCATATTCTTCTTCAGCTAACCAGCTGGGAGAGCTGTTAGATGACGAGAAAAACGTATACATACAAACAGATACAAAGCAATAGAGAGATGCCATGCATGACACAGCGTGAGGAGGAGACACATCGACCTCTGTGGTGAGCGGGAGGTTTGTCAGATGTCAGTGAGGGATGTAGAACATGCCTCCCGTTGCGGACCTCAGGGTATCAGAATGTCTCAGAACCCACACACAACTTACTGTACACGCACCAACACACACACACACACACACACACACACACGCGCGCGCGTGCTGTGAACTGGACTCAACAACTGAAGCCAGTGTAGAGCAGGCATATTATTCATCCCCAGAGGGTGTCGTGTCACTGCTGACAGGCAGACATAAATATTCCTCAACCTCTTCACCAAGGGTTAATGGCTGTCCATCAGCCAGCAATGAGACATACAGGGCCTGGTGTAGACACACAGTGTGTGGGTACCTTCATTGGAATAACAAGGTCACTTATGGAGATGGGAAAAAACAGGGAGGACAAGAAGCCACATGAGGCAGGCACTGACACTCCGCTTCAGCATGTTTACACAGGCAAAGATACATAGATTTATATAGAAAATCTCACCCACTCACCTGAAATCTGCATACAAATTTACATTTGAGTGCACCCACGCAGATTTATGTGGAGTATGGTTTGGTGTCTTTTTCTGTTGTACTCAACTCTGCTCAAAGCAAGAATTATTTTATTAAACAGAAGAAATGCATAATAGTTTGGGAAAGGCATACATAATCACCTCGGAGACTGGGTACAACAAACCAGCAGCTGAATATAAAAGAGCCAACATTTCCCGCTTTGTTCCTAATGCTGAACGGCCAATCAAAATTAATTTATTCTAATGTATGCACACAGAAGGTCAATTATCCAAATGATTCCAGTTCAGATTGCACCTGATCTTAGGAGCCAATGAGCCATCGAAAGGGCAGATGGGTGTGCTTTGCAAGGCAAATCATTTCCCCGGCCCTCTTTTTTTGTCACCTCCCATTCATTTGCATGTCTAAATGTGCAGGCCATTCACCTTTATTGAAGTGCATTCCACTAATGGATAAACAACTTAGCATAGCATTTCACTTGTGTAGGAGAAGTCAGGCCACAGAACAAGACCTATACACAGTGGGTGGAGCCTACAGACTGTATAGAAAGATGGACAAAGTGTCTCCACTTCTTCCCACATACGGGCGCTGCCATCTTGCGCTCGTGACATTATTTGGAGTCAGAGAGTCTGCACAGCAGTGATCACCAACTCAAATATAAACACTCACCCTCCAGTCAATCACGACATTAAACCCCTCTTTTTATAGCATCAAAAAACTAATTTACACCAACCATGAGAAAAATGAACACTTGAACAAACATCAGCGTGATAAGAAAAACCTAAAATGCAACACAATTGTGGCGATGCCTGCTGCTGCCTATTCAGCTGTGTTCTTATTATTCACCTCACCAGGGGCGGACTGGGACAAAAATTCAGCCCTGGCACTGTAGCCACACCAGGCCACATTACCACGTGAAGTACTCACGAACACACATTCACTACTTAGGCTACATTTGTGTACAGATAGTGAAATAATATAAGCATTAGGCCTACCGTATGTAACAGATTTGTAACATTTAATGTATGTGACTGAGCACACAAGGCTTAATAGTTTTTAAGAGCATGTTTAACAAATTTACACACAATTAAAACAATGGCTGTCCATCTGAGTCTGTGTGCTCTCTGTCTGTTTGTCTGCTGTTACTGTCTTTCTCTACTGCTGAGTTAATTACAAACTGAACATTTGTGTGTCACTGTTCCCTGCCTCCACCACCTCCTCCCTGTCTCTGCTAGGTCTACAGTAGCATCCTTCCTCACTGCACTGGTAATAGAAGATCAGAGGTCTCTGGCTGTGCTGATTACAGCAACATCCTAGTTCATCAACACAGTATAGGAGGTAAACATTGCAGAATGTTGTTTTCTTACACACTGCTCTCAACATTGGAATATACATGAATAAAAACAAGTAACTCTGGTAAATGGCAGATGTAGAAAGGATTATGGTTTTCTGTTCTGACAAAAGTAACTTTACTGACCATCAAATTATGTTGCACTCTCTCTGATGAGGTGTTTAATTTTATCTGAATGTCCCAATTTAAGTAACCTAATCGAGTTGGTCAGCCCATCTCAGGACCAGGCCAGCTTGTGCCAACTGGGCCAAATGCTTTATATTTATTATTAGGCACATTATTATTATAACCATAGTAAACTTGTGCAAGTGATAAAACCTCATCTTAAGTGTAATTTATACTCCTGTGTCGGGTCTATATGTGTAGCCTACGGCGTAGCTACGCACATAGCCATGCATTTATACTTGTGCATCGGGGACTCTGTCGTTGTGCAATTGCACCACCAAACGCTAGTTGGCGGTGGTGCTACAGCATCCACTGTGTTGACTTTTGCCCGCCGACAAGGCTAACTTCCGGTTTAATCCTCCGCTAACGTGAATGGGGGGTAAAATGGTATACATGCAGCTTTTATCAAATGTTACTGACCGAAAGAAAAGGAAAAGTCATTTCGCTCGGGGGTTGTGACGGTCATATATATTGATCCACCGTCTTCAGCCGCTGGTATAGCCGCTAGTAAAATTTACTTCAAAGCACAGGGCACTTCCTGTCGACTCGGAGGCATTGCGATGCTACCCAGCTGACCAATCATAGTTCTTACAGTCCTTGTCGTCTCGACATGTAGTTTTTTTTTGAGAAGGTGCATGTCACACTACGGCGTAGGGTATTCAGTTTTTCCCAAAGAACGAAAGTATATTTCAGGATATTTCTTATTTAACCTTTTTAATTACTTCATTCTCCAATTTTATTTTAGTGTTTACTCACTAGCCACACTATCTGCTCTCTTTGCCTTCAGTTCTAATATTCCCACACAAGCACGAACATACACCTCTGCTGCAAACACAGCGGCTTGCCCCTTTCTTTCTCTCTCCCTGTATTTGCTGGCCCTGTTGACTTTCTCCGTCGGCAGTGGGTTATGTTTTATAAAGTGGCCTAAATGACACAGCACTCGAGATTTCCACCCGTGATTACGTTTATAGCCGCAGGTGCGCGGAGAAGGCTTGTTAATAAGGAGGCCTATCGAAACTGAAACCAACGTTGTACCCAGTTACATCAGCGTGCACCGGCATGTTCACTGCGTTACCTGGTCCGTGGTTATAAAATATCCACCGTGTCTGCGTCTTATAATGTAATAGATAGCATCTCTCTCAGTGTTTCTCTGCAAAATGCTTAAATGGGTCGCCAAATATGGCTACTTGGGCGGCCTGGAGTTTACAGATGGACAGCTAGCTTTATAGTAACCGCTAACTGCTGCTATTTTAAAATACATTTAATTATATGTTAAGTTCTGTGTGTGTAGCATTGAGGGATTACAAACTTTTATTTCCTTATACAACCATGTGTTGTATAATGATGAATAAACCACCATGAACCTTAAGTGTAGCAGCTGTTAGCTAGTTAGCTTACTCTGCCTGGACTGGGAACTTGAGCACCCCCGTGTTAGCACAGGAGCTTTGGACCGCAGAGGGTAGGAGGATTTCAGGCATCAAGAAACTAACTAACTTTCCTTCACAACCGAAACATAATACGAGACATACTGAACAACCTCCAAAAACTTCCTGAGTATTGCTGAGAAGAGCAGAGTTGCTGGAGAAAACACTATGAGCACAGTGGTCGAAAAACAGACACAGACTGCGCGGGTGGATGGGTGTGTCCATGTCCTTTGTGAGGACATGGAAACATGGAAAAGAAACATGAGCAGATGAGATCAGCTAGGCAGGAAAGTAGAAGTATTCAGAACAGTCTGAAGCCTGAGATTTCTGCTCACAGGGGATTACTTTTACATATGTTTACCTTACCTGAAAATTCGACCACATTTAATATGAACATCTGATATTGTAATATCATATATATGAGAGAAAATAAGGGAAAGCATAATAGGTTCCCTTTAAGAGCCAGGTTATGACAACAATGCAATAGTTTTCTAAGAATACATCTGAACATACAATGCCTTTGGGGCTTTTCCAAGCTGTGAGAGAATGCAACAGCAGCCAATTAAGCAAGAACAAGCTATGGCAATCTTTTACTGTGAGATTTCACCATGTGAAATCAGACAAATGTACATAGCAATGACATGGCCAACAACAGAGAAAACAAAAAACATACTTAGAAGGGTAGAATATGTAGTTTTTGTTGTTTGGCAGGGCTGGAATAACCCCAGAGAGACATAATTCTGATGAATGGGAGGTTATCTTCATATGGCATTCTCAGCTTTTGCCGGCTCCTTCCAAGCCTATATATAGAACCCACTGATTTGTTTTTCATCCTCATCAATGACTGAATCACTGCAGTTATTGAAAGGCGATGACTGTTTTTCGATGCCACTCAGCTGCGGCTAAATGAGTAATTTAGACATTGATAGAACAGACATATTTCGCTCTCTCCTCCAGCCTTCTCTCCTTCCCTCACGTTCACCCCCTGTTGGTCCTGTGAGGTCTGGGTAAGCGGGTGCTAAATTGCCAGAAACACCCAAACCTGGTCGAAACAGATGGGCACAATCAGGCTTTAATTTTCAAAAAGCCAGACATGGATACATGCACTGATTGGACATGTTAGTGTGCTTACCCCATATTTTTATGCTGCATTGGGAGCTGTTCCATAAAATGTTCCCATGTCCTCAAGTGTCATCAAATGGAGAATTGTTTTTCAGGGGAGGAGGGCGACCAACGGCTCAGAGGCTGACATTTTGCCCTGCTGACTTTTGATGGTGCTCGAGAGAACAGAGCAGCATATCAATTAGCCATTAAGGGTTTGCTCAGGTATGAGAGGGATCAGAGAAACCAATAATAGCCTCAGGAGGAAAAGGAAGAGGCTGAGTAGATTCCAGATCGATGGAGGTCTCATCTAGGGGCTTGCTCCATGTCAGGAAGGGCACATAAGGTGGATAAATTATGTGACCTTTGAACTATAGGTACAGACTGAGGGAATTATCCTAATGAAGACCTCAGACCTTCAGTAATTTAACTTGTTCTGATTTCTTGTGGATGTTTGAGACCTGTACATTCAAGGTGGAAACAATAAACTTGGTACACAGCAGGTTAGTCCCAGTGAGATAAAAAATCCATCCTTCCATTTTTGAGTCGCATATCCTTTTCAGGGTTAAATACTAAAAGAATACAGTAAAATAACACAAGCAATACATAACCAGTATGTTTAGTTGCAACCTATTTAAAACTAAAATCCAAACATTTTATCCCCTTCTGTTGCGGAGTCTATTTATTAATCTATCTATTTATTAATCTAAAAACATTACCACTACCAAAACAAAGCAAATATACTTGCTTACTGAGTCAACCACAAGAAACTTCATTATAAGTTTAAAAAGCTTTTGTGACATTTGTTTAGGCTTTCCAGTAAGTCTTCTTACACCTTATGGCTACTAAACAGAGTTTAGACATGTTCCATCAAGTTCGTGAGTGGCAGATCCAATTTATTATTTAACTGTGTTTCAGTGTCATCAAGTTTAGTTACGTGTTTTTCTTCACAGCTTCAATGTCTATTTTTGCTAGACGTGTTTACATCACTGAAGCATGGAATAAACTGTTTTGACTTGATATTTATTGTTCCATGTACGTAAATTTGTGAATGTACATATATTTTTCTGATTACTGTATGGAAAGATAATGCTGTAGACCTATTACCATGATCTTGAGTAAACGCAAGAAGCACTGTGCAATATTTTACAAATATTATACAGTAGGCACTTTTTATAAAAAAAAAAAAAAATCATGATAAATATGATATATTGGAGCACACTGGCATACAATGTATTTGAGTAAAACAGTTTAAGACTTATGAACTCTATGGACTTTATTTATGGACTGAAAAATTTAATGCAACTTCAATTCCATTAGATTAGACTCCATCTGCTTAGGAAAATGATTTGATATGAGTGAAAGCTCCAGAGAAGCTACTAAATGGACCTTGTGGTAAGACTGTTTTGTTAACTAATGGTTCCAAGGTCAAGAATGAACGTTCAATCAAAATGTTCAGTCTGAAAGACTTATTCCTACGCCGTTTCTTATAAGAAAGAAGCAAGAAGTCAGCTTGACACTATAAAGATGGATTGTTGGTATGGACTTGATTTACAAAAGAAAAATCATTACTTTATGGAAGCACAACCATAAATGTAACTAAGCTCTCAGCTACCATCTCAAACAGTAAATTAAAGCCAAGAAAAAGCTTGAAAATCTGCCAAAAAAGTTTTAAACACTGTAAAAAGTTCCACTGGACATTATAACCACGTAGCAGGTGTGTCAAAAAAGAAAAATGTGTGTGATGGATGTGTGATGGTTTATTCACTGCTGCGAGGGAGTACACTGCTGTTCAGTATATTGCCTGCATGTATCCTATGTGTTTAAACATATGACATTCTAAGAAATCCATACAATCCTCTCACTCCTCTAACACACACAACAGCACTGAAAGAGTAAGTAGGGTTATGGGGGTCTTAAGTCCCACATCTCATCTGTTCTGCCACCCACTGTGGTAAAACTCTATTTAATTCATTTTTTTCCAGCCAATAAAACCCTAACTCTAGCCCCTTTAAAATCACCAGCGTGTGCTCCACTCCTGTCTTCAGTGAACTTGTGAGTGAGGTGCCACACTAGCCTCCGATCCCCACCTCTGCAGATAAACTCTTTCAGTTCCTCAGGAATAAACCGGAACACCCCATCTTACCACTCTATCAAAACACTGTCCCATATACCAGTCAACCACAGATGGCTCAGACTAGCCTGTGTGTGTGTGTGTGTACGCATGTGGGGCAGAAGTCGAATGGAAGTCTTCTCCGGCAAGATGAGCTCCAGTGATTACAGGCTGAGACAGTTTTCTAATTATTCTGTCAAACATCAATCCTGTGGGCTGATGCAGGCCGTCCTGTGGCCTGATGGACAATGTAATCACTGCTAGAACACCCTCCCACCCCTACTCCTCCACCCATTTTACCGCTCTTACCACTCGTTTCCTCCCTCTCTCCTCAGCCTCTGCACTCCCTCTCGTTTTCCTTTCTTTATCGCTCTTTTTCAACACAACTCCTTCACTCATCTCCTCATCTCCCTTCTCTACACACTATTTCAGCCATTCCCATCCTTGCTACTTATAACCCCCCTCCCCAAAAACTCCTGATCTAAAAAAATGAAGGATGTTATAGGGCTTTTAAAAATGATACAGCCAGTTGTAGGAATAAGGAAGCAATCAAAACAGGGCAAAAGGCAAGTCTGGGAGAAAAAAGTAAGTAGGACAGACAGGGGGGAAGGAGCAAATTCAAGCTGCTCCAGTTTATAGACTGAATCTTACTGAGTGATGGTGTATTCCTATTATGAGACACTACTATTTGGACAACATTTCCAACAACTAAAGAAAAAAAAAAATCAACCCTTTTTAAGCACTCTCTATCAGCTTAATGCTACAAGCTGTTTAATAATAATAATTTAATAATAAATCCTGGCTGTTGTTTGGTTAATATGATGTTTGTGCTACTTACACTTGGCAAAAGATGGTGAAGAAGAAAGGCCAATCTGTCCAGTCATTTAAAAAAAAAAAAAAGAATTAGGAGTGGGCTGTGTGTTTTCTCTACATAAATGATCTATGTGATTGCTTCACAGTCATTGTCAGACAGGCAGCTAGCAGGTAGCTCAGTAGTTGTCAAGTATCAATGACAGACATCTATCAGTTAAACCCTAAATATGGATTCCACTGGGCACGGCTCTGTCACGTTCCAGCTGCAACCATTCTGGACAGTGCTTGAGACTCCACCCGATGCGCCGCAGTGCATTTCAAAACATCCTGGAAATGTCTCACTGCTCTGCTTCGTGGAAAATACACAGTGAGCCTATTTTAGACGGAAGCTGCATCACGCTGCACAGAGCATATTGAACCGGACAGGAAGTCAGACACA
This sequence comes from Micropterus dolomieu, assembly GCF_021292245.1. Taxonomy (NCBI): domain Eukaryota; kingdom Metazoa; phylum Chordata; class Actinopteri; order Centrarchiformes; family Centrarchidae; genus Micropterus; species Micropterus dolomieu. Next base: position 29,597,041 of record NC_060167.1, read on the forward strand.
GAAACAGCATTGAGAATGCAGTCCATTTTCAAAATAAAACACCTTGTGCAGGCTCCTGATCATATAAACACAATTAAAAAAGCCAAAAAAAAGAAACCATTTGACTACACAGCCTTCTTACCTATGGTCAAATCAAGGACAAATTACCAAATCAACAAATCTGAGCAAGGCAGAACAAAATGCTCTGCTTCTGAAATGCTCCCTGTGGGGTATGAAGCCGTGCAGAGGACGGAACAAAACCGGATTGCAGACGTAACATTACACATGACACCATTTTACAATACTTAACATCTGAGAACATGACTGCGGCATATACTGATAAAAACACATCATTTAAATTAGGATGTAAAAATAAACAAAATAAGTTATAAGAAACGCTAGACTTTAAAAGTGACCTGTAAAAGTGTGAGAGGGAATTACTTACAATACAATTATTTTTTAAATTACTTTTTTAAATGCTTCCAAAACAGGTGAAGATCTACATTTGTGTAAATAATATTTTGCCACCGGAATGAAATTGTTTTACAAGATATTCAGTATATCAGTATTTTTGGTCAGGATCTCAGTCTCAAACATAACTAAACCATTTCATATGGAGATGCTCCAGTAAGAACAAATATAACTGGGACCACAACAGAACACTGAAGATGAACATTTAATATACAGGAATTTACATAAACTACACTGCAAGAGGGCCCCTGATTATATTTGATTTTAAACTACTTGCTGTTTGTACCACTGGCACCTCATTTTGAGCCTAGACGGCAGAAGAGAGCCAGGAGAGGGGGACAGAGAGGGAATGACATGGAAAGGGTCGGACTTAAACAAATACAGGCCTATAATTTTATGTATAGGAAATAATCACAATTGAATTAGCAATATTGTGATATTGGTGCAATTTGATTGACAGTCTGTCCTATACGTTTAACCAGTGAAAACACTTAAAATATGAACGTTGAATGTGAGAACACACGAGGAGAGTACCATGTTCTTCAGATGGCTGTTCCATCAGCTGAAAGGGAGGACTTTCACACTGCGGTTGTCAAAGACAGAAACCGATTGAAATTATCTGGATATGGAATCTTTAATCCAAGAGTTTAATTACATTATTCAGGAATTTCTGTTATTGCTATACATTTTTATACAAACCAAATTATTAACTAAGGGACATTGCACTGAAAGCAGACATCCTTGATGTCTTAACACAACGTCTCACAGCCGCCTCACTCAGCAGGAGTCTCTTGCACTTTCTGTGGGGCGGTTAGCATAACCTAGGGCAGAGCCTCGCAGTTCCAACATTTGTGACTTCATAGGGTTTTCAATTGCGCACCGCGCCTCATCAGTGTTTTGTCGATTATCCCATGAACCTCCGAGGGGCTCGACAGTAGAACCAGCGTCCTGGAACCACCCCCTCAGCTCTGCCCTCTCTCTCCACTGCCAGTCTGGGTGCGCCACTCCTCACCCCTTTTCAACCAGAGCCATCTGGATGCAGTCTATGCCTGCTTGGAGATGTCCTTGACCAGCTTCTTACAGGCTGATCCTCTGACCCCAAGAACTCCCAATGCTCTCCAGAGTGACCGCCCTGGGAAGCCCTGCACCCAACTTCCACCGGGAGGTTCCAGGCTATCCAACCCCCTTGCTGGCTCTCAAGGATGACTTGAGCATGACTCAAGCATAACTGATATTTCCCAAGCTTGCGCTCATGTGTCTCCTCAAGCCTTTCCTCCCAGGGTACTGTGAGCTCCAGGAGGGCCACGTGCTTTATCGCTCCTGACCAGAGTACAATGTCAGGTCGGAGGCTGGTTCTGGTGATCTCTGTAGGAAATTTGAACTGCCTTTCGAGGTCAACTCTCATCTCCCAGTCATCTGCTGTAGCGAGGATGCCTACACCTACACCCTGCTTCCCTGCCTTCTCCGCAGGCCTAAGGAAGCTGATAAAGCAAGGACCCTTTGTTTGCAGCTTGCTGTTCTCTTTCCTCCTCTCTTTCTAATCCCTCAGCCATCTGAGCCAGCACCTGGTCATGACACCACCTTCATCTTCTATCTGCCAAGCTTGTTTGCAAGATCACAGGATGTGCTCCAGGTTAGCTGGTCTCCCGCACAATGGACAGCATGGGTTTTCCGTTAGTCTCCACCTTTGGAGGTTTGTTGGGTGTTGGTAGGACATCATAAATGGAGCAGAGCAGGAACTTAATCCGATGCTCCTCCATCTTCCAGATGTCCTTCCATCCCAGATATCTCCCTCGCACGCTGTCCCATCGAGTCCAGCTACCCTGCTAGCTCATAGCCACAGCCCTGGCCTGTCTTGACTCTTCCTCTACCGCCCCGATTTCCCTCTGCACCATTCCACTCCGTTCTATCGACTTTGCATCCTTCCAACTTGCACTGGTGATGTAGCCCAGCCTTCCCTGGTTGACCATCCCCACGACATCATTGTGCCATAGTCGCTCCTCCGCTTCCCTCAGTGCGCGGCTTGCTGTCCACTTTTGTCATGTCCAAATGCTTATGTCTGCCTGCCGGACCACCTCATCCTCAATGTCCCTCAACATCATCGCCAACCAGACTTTTGATGTCTTATACTCCTCCACGACTGATGTAAGTGGCAGCTGCAGCTTGCTCCTTGAGCTTTACAAGCCAACAGAGGAAAAACTTTTAGGTACCGACAGCCATTTTCTCAGAAAGTTGATTTTCCTTTCCAAAAGCATCTACTGTTGACAAGGGGACCACATACACAAGCAGTGGCCACAGGAGTTTCAGAAGAACTCCATGTTGGTACCTCCATGCCTTGTATTTCCCAGGAAGGCTACTCCTCTCTAGGGCTCTCAGCCACATATCCGCTTGATTGAGCATCTCCTTCACGCTCTCCTTGTAATTCAGTTCAGCTCTGTACCACTTCCCCAGGCTCTTTACTGGTTTCTCGATAACAGATGGAATGGTCTCTTCATCCATCTTAAATCTAAAGCAATCCTGGACACGTCCCCACTTCAGAACTAGACTCCTGGATTTAGCTGGTTTAAAAGCCATTCTGACTGCCTTGGTGAGTTCTACCAGATCTTCCAGAATCCATCTACCTTCTGGGACTGACCTTGCTGTAATTGTCAGATCATCCATAACGGCCCTAATGTGAGGACCTGATTTGAAAAAGCAGATTCATTGCAGCTGCAAACAAAATCACAGAGATGGTACAGCCAGTGACTATACCAACCTCCAATCGCTGCCAGTTAGTTGTGAAACTGCCGGAGCTGAAGCGCATCTTGAAGCGGCTAAAATAGTCCTGAAGAAGCTGCTGGAATTTTCCAGGGACATGGTAGGCCTTTAATGTGGCTTCACACATCTTGTGTGGTGGAGTCCCATAGGCATTAGTGAAATTGAACTCTTTAGTGTCAGCAGAATGTCATAGACTCAGTTTTCACACCAACTCCTCACTATGTGCCGCCATATTTACAAGAAAATCCCATCTTGTCATCCCAGTCCATTTGCAGGAAAATACCAACATGTGGTAGCACTGCAATTTTTCAGTTACTTTCTGTTCTCTGTCAAATCTCTTATCTCTCCACTCCCATATATATGCCTTAAGTATGGGGAATGATTCCCTCACTGTAAGGGTATGGAGATACTTATCTGGCCACATCTTACAGTTTAACTAATAATATATTATATAATAATTTATACTTTCTTCCCTTAAGAGAACCAAAATTACAATATAACCAGCTGAAAGTTTACTGTTCCCTCTTGATCAAATCAAACCATATCAAAATTGGAGTGAAGTGAGTATCAAAATGGAAACTTGAACTTCTTCAACAAAAGCTTCCACCAGGATCCATTAAGAATCCATTACAGTGAAGAGTTTTTTCAATGGGTCCACTAGTCCCTATTTTGATCTTCACAAGTCTCAGGCAGCTATTTGCCTTTATCAAAAAATAACTGATAATTCAGAGTACTGATATTGTGTATTATAGTGATTAAATTAAATCTGAGACTAAATGGTCTCAGAGGTTGTTGTCTTGGCAACCAAACCTCTACGAAGCAATTGTCATATCTCCAATAACCACACAAGAATGGAGGGGATGAAAGGAAAAGACAATAAATGTTAACCTGTCTTAACATGGGCCAATACATTTTAGCAAATGAAGAAAGATCCAGCTTTATCTGTAGCTTGAAATGAATTTTTGTCTTTTTGTTTGGTATAATTTTCTAACTGCAATTTTCAAGTATTTAATGTAACCTGTAAGTTTGTATTGTTTTGAAAATTTGGGATTTTGCAAATGTGTAAAATGTCTCTGAAAAAAGATTCTACAAGCTACTTGTGTTGCATAACAATTTTCTTCCTTCCTTTGGAGAACTTCTCAGTCTTCCCATTACAAATCTCTATCCTCCTCTGGCAGTAGCAGATATCGACTGAGATAACAGTGTAGGAGAGCCGTGTTGTACATTGCCTTTGCTGCTTGGTGAACAAGTGTCAGTTTGGACAGCGTATTAGAGACTGAACTGGATCATACAATCTGATACCAAATTATTCCCACCGACTGTCACTTATCAGGAATGCAGGGACAACAAAATCGGGATAAGGGAATTGCAAGGTGGTACATTATCGTTGAACACAGTTAATGCACAAGTATTAACTCTTGCTATATTACTGCACATTTATTATTCTGTAAATGCATAGACTGTTGTGTACAGTCAGACAGTTAATATGTTTGTTTTAAAAATTTGAAACCATTTTCCTTCTTTTGTCTGCAGCATATGTGTAATGTTAATACAGTATGCGTCTGCTCTGGTGTATGTGGGTAAGCTGTGAGTGCTTTGTCTTCACACAGATACACTGCTTTCTATCCTCACCCTGAGCACAGAAAATAAACTACAGAGGCGATTTCTCTTGAGATACGGTGAGTCGAACGTTTCATGTGAGCCTCAACGTCTTTCCATTACGCTTGATAATAAAGAAGTGTGTGGATCAGACAAGAGGCTCGCATCAAATCAGGCCTGGAAAAGCCAATTACGCTGACAATAAGCTTACGCTGTACTGCTGCCGGCATGTCTTGCCGTACAAAGCAACAAATACCTGAAACACAAAGGGTAGGGAGGAGGGGCACTGAGGAGAGACAGTACATTTAAAAAGACATTTGTGAATGCTTGCTCATTAGGCTATACAGTTGGTAGAAAAGAAGCCATATTTGAGGAGCTAGTGTCTTTGGGAGTATTTGAGTATTTGTTTGCTGTCTATTGAATATTGTGCAAGATTCTGCTAATTCAAGTGAGAAAAACTCAATTACACCATTTTTAAGAGTGGGAAAAGATGTTAAAACATTGGATGAAGCAAAACACTACTACTGTCCTTGCAAGTGTCATACTGGGGTTGTTTTGGAGGTGCAAAGCAAAGAGGAGCTGATGGAGAGGAGCCAGTGTCTCAACCCACGAACCTCCCCGAAACCCAGGGGGCTGCAACAACAGAGACTGCAGAAGGGCTGCTGGAGAGCTAGGTCTGACTAAAATCAGAAGGTTAATGTGAGTCGTTAGGAGCCTAGGGCCCTGTTGGAACAAACACAAGCTTCAGGAGCCCGGGCAAAAGCATATTATGTATGGATGGATGCATACACTGATACTAAATGGTGCAGATTAAATATGCTCACATAGCAGCTACAGATCAACACACACAACACAAAATGATCCGACCTATGCTCTTTGCTGTTTGGAAAATAGCATGCTCACTTTAATTCTAGTCCGAGTGTCCATGATTGGATCGGGCACCTCCTTTGTCACTATGAAAATCTGTACATATATTTTGTATATTTAATGCTATCTGTTCTGTCATTCTATTATTTCCCATTGAAGATACTTGCACAATACATCTATTTTGGATGCCTTTTAAATCAGATTTCTTTTTTAAACCACACACAAAAAAAAGAAGAGAGGTCAGATCACACAGTGATGACTGAAGCATATGAGTTTTGTGCACATCACGAGACCTAACGTTACGGTGATTTGATTTACGATAACCTCAAGGAGGACACTGGTATAATGTCAAAAAGACAATCAGATTGGTAGAATTTGTTGAACTAAGCAGGCTAAAGTCGTTTTGGCAGATCAGCAGGGTGGACATAATAGCAGCACAGCTAGGAGTAAACTAAGAAGCAGGGAAAAGAAGGCGAGCTCTATGGATGTTTTGGACAAATAAACAGTAAGGTAAGCACACGTTTTTAATATTAATATGGTCAGCTTTGTGTGTTGTAGTGTTGATGACTTATTTAGGAGGGTGATTAGGAGTATGATAATGATGATGACTAATGCATCTGGCTAATGCAAGGCCCACATATAGGCCTACCGGTGGTGCTTTCTGGTCTAAATATTTTGGGATATGATTATTGTAAGCCCCACAGCTTAGCGTTATTGCTGTGAAATGGTGAAATGAGTCTGGCAAAATTAGGGGTGCTTGTGTAGGTGAGACGCTGTCCTCAGTACTGACACAAAGCGGACAGACAGACGCCTCTTAGTTCGGTTTCTTAGCCTGCTTGCTTTTCGTGGTTGTACATAGAACTTTCTAATTCCATTTCCCCCCACTGCAGACAGAAGGGAAATGATGGGGAAATGAAGGGTCTGTCAATGAGAGGGAGAGTGAGAAGCATAAACAGTGGTTTCTACATGCCTACAAGCTTTCCAAAACTCCAAAAAATAACCCTGCACACTTAAAGATGCTAAAGTGTTGGAGTGTGGAGCTCGACCCGTACTACGGACCAAAAGGCAGGTTTTCGGCCTCTGATGCTTTGATTCTGACAGTTCTTTTTAGTCAATTATCCAACTTTATGAAAGTACAATACTAAAATCACCAGAGCACCCTTTTACAAGGAAGTTGACAGGGGCATCAGCTATCATTAATTATACTTTCAATCCTCAACAGCCGATATGATGGAAAAAAAGTGTCTGCTAATATAAGCAGGTATTGCTGCATTAGCACCCTTCTGCATGTGCCTCCTGTGAATCGTGTATTTTATAGTGACTCATACTGCAGCTAATGATGTGAAGTGCACTTTGAACTCCTCCAGTCAAAGAGGGAAGGAAAAAACATTTCAAACACATTTCAACGCTTTTTGCAGATTGTTAGTTTGTTGGCCATCATTTTTTACTCTGCTAATTAATTTACAGCAACATTAAACAGCAATCCCTGCAATTAACCCATGTTTCAATGATGCAGGCTTAACCTCAACAAGCAACTTCAAAAATATCAGCCACATTAATAACCCTAGAGAACAGGAAAGGGCACAGTGTTTATGGTGTCAGTACATGGCTCAGAGAGCACGAATGATCTCATCAAATGGGTGTTTGAATGGCCTCACATAATCCCCCAGCATGTGCACACATAAGCGCCAGGGGAGCATGAAATGAGGGAGGTCTAACAGTCACACGTCTGCCGCAATGTCTCTCAGCTCTGGACATGACGGTCTGTGATGGTGATACTCCCTCTAGTTTTGGAACATGGACAGATGGAGAGATGGAGAACTGGAATGGTGGCAAAGGGTGGTGCAATGACAGCAGATGGTTTGGATGGAAGGAACCTCCATTTATAATACAGAGGAGCGTAGAAAAGCAGTTTGTAAGGAGAACACCGGCTAGCAACAGCATGCCACATTTAATATGAGGCATTATCGTGGGTTACTGATCCATGCCGATGTTGAAATCACGTGTAAAGTGTAAACACAGCAGAACCGCCGCACTCATGGCATGATATTTATAGCTGGAGAGAATCATGGGTTAGTGATACTGCCAAGACGAGGGCTTAAGTTAATTTTAATTTATTCGCTGGATGTCTCTTGGTTAGCAGTGGGATGTGAAATACATGCAAATTGATGCAATGACCATTATGCAGTGTTCTACCAAGGACCTGCCTCACTGCATCAAGTAAAAAAGTTAAAAGAGTAGAGTTACATGAAACCCAGAGTGATAATCACTACTCTACAATCCAGACGTCCTAAACTGAGCAGCACAAGATATGTTTATATTTTCTCTATCATCAGGTGAAGAGGAAGACACATCAGGCAGCTCCTATAGACCCACATGAGAATAAATGAAGCCCTTCTTTGCTATGCCCTTCCTCCGAGTGCTCGACTTCACAAGGTCGCTCAATCACACGCAGCTCCCCTCCCTGTGGCATCCAAAGGCCTTGTCTGATCGCGGGCAGGCTCCCCTGGCCCCATGGTGTGAACCAGGTGCTGCGATGACAAAACGCTCCTGGCAGCAATAAGAGAACAGAGAGAGCAGAGCTCAATTAGCCCGAGCTCCAATCCCAGATCCTCTATTGATTTCCCACGGATGAGGAATGGCAGACAGGAGAAAGCTCAATCAGACATGCCCATGGGACCCGTGTGTGTGTGAGAGTGTGAGAAAGAGAAAGAATCAACAGGGGACAAATTTGTGCCATGACAAGGTGCTGGGATGAGGTGAATACATTAGCAATCCATAGTCTTTATGCATAAAAGATGGTTAAGTAATAGTGCTGTCTACTGAGGGAGCAGTGGAAAATGACACGAATCTTTAAAAGCATGCTGTGCTGTCCTAACCCAGATGACATGGCGAAGGAGACAGACAAGGCATTAGTTCCCTGAAGGGCAAATCAATCTGACAAGTCATCAGCTGCATGCATCTCTGGACAATTCTTTCCCTTCCTCAAATTAACCTTCACCAGAGGAATGAGAGGGAGAATGCATGGAGTCTGTCAACCCCACTTGTCCTTCATTTATGACTTTAACCTTCCTTCTTAGGTATAAAATGTGCATTTTCTCACCAAAATTTATGACACACGTATACATTTGTTATTTGGTCGATGACCAGAGTTTGGGTTCAAGAGTTTAGATGAGCGGGAATGTGTGTATAAATGTCAGTGGGAGAGAGCGGCGGCATGTGTCTGAAAGATGTTATACAGCCATTTACGTCAGAGGTGTGTAACTCTGGCCAAGCCAAAGGGGGCCATGAAATTGGATATATAAATTGATTAAAATGCAAAGCATTAATTGTGTCTCAATTCATCTTACACACATGCCGAATCATTCTTGCTTGCCCAATCTCTGTGTGTGTTGTTCTTGCATGCTTTCTCTCTCTGTCTCAAACAAGTCAAGTTAAATGTTAAAAAAATCACGTCAACATCAAACGAAATTCCCATCCGTATTAGAAATACCTGTTTACCAAGCCAGCTGGTGTCCAAGCCGCGTTCAACCCTGGTCGGGAGCAGCGTTGCCCTGATTCATTTATTTCAACTGAAACATTGTGTAATTTTGAAAGGGTAATTCATCTTCCAGGAGACAACAAACTTGCCTCTGGCACATTTTGTACTATATAATTTAATACAATATGTGTAAGGCAAAAGTAACAATTGCTTGGAATTTTCTTTCCACTTCATTCAACACAAGTTCTGTAGGATTGAGCCAACGTCAGTTTGAGCTGTCCTTCGCATTCACTCTTTACAAATAGCTGTCTGTTATCTTGCTGAAGAACTGAAAAGACTTGTTTTTTGAGACTGCCGTGCCCCTGGTCAAAACGTAAATGGTCTGTACTTGTTTAGCATCTTCCTAGTGTTTCCAACCACTCATAGCACTTTTACACTTGATACACATACACTGAGGTATGGGCTAAGGTGCCATCTGCCATCAGAAACAGAAATACACATTCATCAATCTCGGGGTCAGTATTATGGAAGATTTGATTGGACTTTAATATTTGTAATTCACAGAAAACAGTCCACAAATTTGTACTATGATGCGCAAATGTTGTGATGTGTAAAATCATATCCACAAAAATACAGAGTGACTACACACAAAACAGTTTTTGCACATTTGCAGATTGCTTTCTGTCAATTTGTGGGTCATGTTACATTTGTAACTTCCTTTTTACACATTTGTGGAATTTTGTCCAATGTGTACTGCGGAGATCTGTAAAAAAAATATACACAAAACATGTATTTTTACATTTGTGTTGTGTAAAATCATATCCACAAAAATACAGTGCAATTTGCAAATATGTACAATTTACTCTGTACACACATATTTTAATTTCACGTACAAAGTGTTATTTACGCATTTGTGGATCTATTTTTACACACAAAACAGTTTTTACACATTTGCGGATTATTTCCTGTCAATTTGCAGGTCACGTTTCATATGTGACTTCCTTTTTACGCATTTGTGGAATCTTGTCCACTCTGTACCACATCTGTAACATCTGTAAACGGAGTTCTGTAAATGTGAGAGCAGTTTATTAGCTACACATTGTAAGAATATCCATTGCAGTACCCAGGGTCATCTGTAGGAGACAACAACTTCTGCTTCTGCTGGACCAGTGGACTCAACTCAGTCAAAATTTTTCTGTACAAGTGTATATACCGTAAAACTTTTTTTTTGCTAAAATCACTGAATTGACCCTGCTTTATTTGGGACAGATGTCCATAAGGGACAGGCCTTTAATTATTTTTGCACAAAACTGAAACTACTATGAAACTGTCTATTTTTTTTAAACAGAATAATTGAAATGCCGCTGGCCGGCAGTGAGCTACTAAACTTGGGGGAGAAGTTGAAACAAAGCTGGGAGCAGCGCTGCAGCTTGTGGACAAATAAAGACCCATTGGACTCTATTATGCTCTGACAACTACGCTATTTACTTGTGGGAGGAGCTCAGAGTAAACTGCTTTTATTAAATTAGCTTTTTACTTTAGTTTTGTGATTACAATGTTGATTTATCTTCACTTGAGCTTCTCGGCAGCTAGCTTCCACGCACATCCGGCTCCACTGTCCCAGAGCTCTGTTGGACCAATTCTACAAATTTATATAAAAAAAAAAAATGGACAAAACTGGACATTGCTTGGAGAAAAGACAGCGAGAAAGTTGAACTACCTGGTGGGTTCAGATAATATGTGTCTGTAACTTTATTCAGCTATCGTTGTTCTTTACTGTGAACAAGTTAGCATAGCTTAGCCCTGATCGATTCGAACTCCATTCAGAAAACAAACATTTTCGAAGTTGTTGTCATGCGGTCTTGCTGACAGACCCGACAAAGCAGGAATTCATATGTTTAACTAATCTGCATCGTTTTGTCCATTTATTGCTATTTAATCACAGCAAAATGTTTACTTTGGGTTCATACAGCTGTAGTAATGGCGAGTTGTGTTTATTCCCGTTATCGTGTTGTGTGTGAACACTTGACAGTTGTCCAGCGATAAAACCCCTGCGAGGAAAACGTTGCGACGATTAAATTTGCGTTTGGTCAGAATACAGCTTTAGGCTGCACTATGGAGTTTTCAACTTTGTGCCCATATCTTGAAGTCTTTCTATGGACAACCTTGAAATTCTCGCCTTTAATGTATACTTGTCACATTGGTGCAGTAATTTTAAATGTACGTAAGCAGAAGAGGTCCCATGATAGACAAAAACCCCAACCCTATACCTGTCACCAAAGCAGGATTTTAATGCACTGTAAGCAAATCTACAGGAAAACCATTACATGAGGTGGAGCCTTTCTTTTATAATGGCAAACCAATACAATGACCTACACAGCAGCTCTGAAAGAAAAAAAAGAAATACATCACCCTGAGAGCCACTTGTCCCTTGAAGCACAGAAAACCCCCACGCTGTCCGCTTGTTACAAGCAATGTTCACTCAGTGGCCTGGCCTGAATATGGCAGCCCCACTGTGTTGGCTGGACTAAGTACTCGTCCCACCATGGCTGGCCCCCTATTTAGTACTTGTGTAATATTCTGCGCACTGGGAATGAACTCCATTACTGTGGTTGCTTGTTTTCTCCTTTCTCTCCTTTTCTCAAGAGCTTTGCATTGCTTTTCTTTATAACACAGGGAATCAGCATCTCTCACAGGCCCTCGGCTTCAGGCGGAAAGGTGATTTCTTTCCTTCTAAAATAACACACTATGGGGCTCTCACATCGCAGGGGACTCTTGTGATTAAAAGTTGTTGGGGTCCCTTGAGGGCCGCATGTGTGTGCCGATGTGTGCGTGATGTGGGTGCCACAATACAAGTGGGTATTTGCGCCTATTTGCGTTTCCGCACTGTGACTGAATGAGTTGTGTGATTTCCATCACAGTCGCGTGCTCTTGGGACCCAGCTCTGTAAAATAGGGCTCCTTTCCTTCTTGCCTGTGCAGCCACAACACATTTCTCTGGCTCACCTGGCTTGGACTGGAGCCACTGCCTTTCTGTATCTCCATACATGTTAAAAGTAAATTAGACATGCGCTCAGACCTCGACATGTGGGGATGAGTAAGGCAGTGTCTGGGCTCCTGCAGGATTTAGCTAGCAGGCATGAAACTGAGGGGAGCTCCTCGCATTGAGTTAAACAGGATTTAGCCAGATGAAAGGCTACAGGGAAGAAAAGAGAGACTGAAAGAAAGAACATGCAGAATGGAAAGGGGAGGGAGGAACCACAAGAGGAAAGTGAGATGGCAGACTGGCAGGAAGAAACACTGGGGTGATATGGTATGAACCACCACCTAAGAAGTGCTGAATAATACCAATAAGGACACTTTCACAGAAAACAGAAGACAGTGAATGGTAGTAATAGTGGTGTGTCCCCTGTGGAGGGGGAGATGGAAATGCAACAAGGAGAAAAGTAGTTAAAGGAGGACCACAGGTGAGTTAAAGCAGAATCACTGAGCTGGAAAGAAGGAAAATGGCATTTAGTTTTGCTTGAGGGCAATGGGGCCTGAATCACTGGGTACATGCACAATAATCCCACACAAATAGGGGGAGGTGAAAATGCAGGGAGAATTCAGACACACACACACAATGTTCCAGATTGAGATCACACACATGCCAGTGGGAGCTGAAAAAGATGTTTCTCGATCAACAGCGTGACATTAACATTAACATGTGCATACAAACACACTTCCATATTCGCAGGCGGGCTGGGTCGCCCAGCTGAACTAATGCTAATGTGCCAATCTGTGCATCTTCTTTCACCTCTGAGCGGAGCCTCCTCACTCCGCATGCCTGCTTCGGCTTAAACAATGCAGCAGCAGCAGCATGGCAAACAACAGCAGCGTGTAACGAGCCGACAGGTAACCGCCGAGAAAGAAAACAGACACACATCCATGCACGTACAAGCTTTTGCACAGAATCACATAGTATTTCGTATGGAGAACGTGTAATAAAATGTGTAAATGTGGGTAAGGTGTAGCAGTGTGCAGTTGTCACTTGATTTTTAAAACTTAGTCTATTTTTATATTTGCCCTCTTTTTCTTAGAGTATATTTTTGTTCTTCCGTCTCATTTTACTTTTTGCACTCACAGACACAAAGAACTACTGAGCAGAAGGCAGAACACGATTCACAACAATGGAAATGAGACTGGTTCTCTGCCAACAACGTCAGAAGAACAAAACGTTATTCTGGGAGGGAACGACTCTATCCACCCTCAAAAATAGTTCACTCAGCGGAGTTGGAATAGTTTGGATTCTGTGAAAAGGACAGAGATTTTGTTATTTGTGAACAGAAACATAAAAGGTGAGGGCCAGAAGATAAAAGTGACCACACAAATGATCCCCATAGTCACCCACTACTCTGAAAGAATGAAGTTTTGTTTATTTAGTTTATATCTTATGTTTAGTTGACCAAAATGTAATCTTGCTAAGTGTAAGCCAAAGATACAGTGACATTCTGAATTCTTATAGGTCAACATCAAGTGAAACGCTGGTTTGATTTCACCGTGTTGCTCTGTGGGCAGCTTGAGCAGCTTAAAAAAAGAGCAAGAGATGCGACGTCAGCCCACTTTCGTATTATTATGCACCAGCCCACGTTCTCCTCCTCAAGATTCTCCCTACCAGTTCAACTGTTAGCCAAGGTTGTGGAGCTGAAGCAGTAAGACAGAAGACAGTAGGGATAAGATAAGGGTTTGGCTGGCTTGCTATTTAGCTATATTGGGTGCCTTTTTTTGAAACATGTTCAACTTTTCATTAAGTTGATGCGCGTCAAGCGAGAGAGCTCATGTGGACAAGTGAGAGAGCAGTGAGTATGGAAAGTGTGGACTTGATATAAAAAGTTTCTTTCATCATTAAGTCTAATGGTAGGTATATAAACTACACTGCAGACTGGTGTCTAGGGCTGGACAATTATTAATAAGTAATCAAAACTGAAATTTAGAACCTCTAACCGATGGTAATTTCCTATGTCAGTTATTTCTTTTTTATAATCCTATTAATATTTCCTCCACCGTGTGTGTTCTAGGGGTGACCACAAATAGTCTAAGATTCAATGCTTTGATAGGCAGAGCCTGATTCTACTGTAAATCTCAATGTCGAAGCTTCGCAGAGGCGTTATGAAACGAGGATCATATCATTTTGGTTATAAGGGGGTGCTCAATGTCTGATTTTACATAGAACTACTGGTTTTCACCCAATAAGTTAATATACAGTCTATAATGATATAAATATCAACATATAACGCTGTAAATGAAAATGTGAAAAGAAAGAAGCTTTGTGTGAATAAATCCAAAATTGTAACCCTAACCCTTAAGGTAGGGGGCATCAGTGCGCATGTGCGGCGTAGTGTGTGTGGGGTGTAGAAGAAGCAGAGAGACAGAGGCGGTTTCTCAAGAATAAAGCGGAGCAACCTTGTGATAGACTGACAACTCGCTCGCTTTCACTTTCTAGCGCTTGCTCTTTTATATTCGCACACCCACACACTTGCTACGCACACAAATGGCACTGCCCTTAACTTCACTGCATCTGTCACGTAGTTGTCCTTTGAAGAATGAGTAGAGGAAGCTAGCCAGGTGTTGAGTGTTACCATGCTCGCACAGTGTGAAAGTGAAAATCATTAGTTGCGCATTGATATTCATGATTGTGTGAAATTTTAGTAGTGGCGCTCATTCATTCAGCAGCGGTGATGCGCCAAACAGAGGAACACGTCTCTGTTATGTGCACGATAGACTGTCCAGCGCTAGACTTCTGAGTTCAGCTTAAATAAAACAAAAAAGAAAGAAAGAAAGAAAGTGCCCTAAAAAATTGTACAAACGGACAAAAGTGAACACCAAAGACCAAGTGGCCTTGCCCCTAAAATGACATTCCAGGCCTGATTTTATGCATATTTTAAAAGATGTTGGTTTGGTGATTTGGAGACACTTAAAATATCTGTGATAATACTGTATCTCAAAAATGAACCTTATATAAAAACATATGGTATATACGAATAGGATTATGCATTTGCACAAACATAGAAGATGTGCTTAATTATTAATTTTTGTTACATTTTTATTTTATTGTAAAAACTGATTAAAGGCATAGTAACTGATTGTAATCCAATGCATTTTTTGTTAAATTAACCGAATATTTCCTCAGTTTGCTTATGCTTCGTTTTGTATGTGCTCTGAGAAAATAAATCTGGTTTTCCTACACAGTCCTGGCTCTGTAAATGGAAGACAAAGAAAGTGGTGTGGCCATGACCATGCCACACAACATTGTTCCAGTCAATCTGCAACAGGTGGCGTTAGCACTCGTGCACAGGAGTGATGGGGGCGCTGGGAGAGAGTGTTCTATACATCAGCACATTCGAAAGTGCTGGACTTCAGGCTCTATGAAGAAGGAGAAGCCAAAAAGGAAGAGAGGTGTGAAGACTATAAACAGAGAAGAAAGTTATATGACCAGGCAAGGGCGAAGGTGTTTCAATGCTGGAAAAACCTCAGAGATTTTAACGTTGGGGGTGGAGAGTCTGAGGGAGCACTGAGGGTAGGGGTGTATTTATTTGGCATGATGAGTTTAAACACCAACAATCTTTCTGCAGAATCACTTACTCTCTCTTTAAAATGAACATTATGGCTGTGTTCAAAACAGATAAAAATGCTGTGTCAGAAGGTGTTTAACAGGGCAGCGAGACATCGAGTGCTGTTCTCGTAAGATGCCTTCAAACTGCCCCTTTAACAGTCAGTTTGGAAGGCAGCATAGATGCTGACTTGATGCTGCCTATTACCCATCAATCTGTGCGCCAGCAGTAACTCACAAAAAAATGGACAAGATGGCAGACAAACAAGCCGAAATTCGTCTACAAATATAAGTTTTTAGTAGTTTTTTCGCTTCGATTTCTGAAAAGTTAGTGAGAACTGAACACTGAACTATCTTATTAGTCCGTGACTATAACCAATCAAGTTTATTTAGTATGAGTTCTGAGGCTTCTGTTATCTATTTGCCTTTTCAACAGCTAGCTAGCTAAAGCTAAGGCTAGTGACTGACAGCCAGAAGAGACGTAACACGGTGTGCTGACGTCATAACGCCATAAACGCTGTCCTAAAAGGCTTTTCGAAACTAATGTTCATAAAGATGCCTTCACTGGAAAGTGATGCCTTCTGTCTATTACAGTAGCGAGGCAGCAAGGCAACTGCCTTCTGTTTCGAACCCAGCCAACATTTGAATCTTATTTTAATGATGTAATCATTTTTTGCCATGGTAACTGATAGTTTGACTTAGTGGTGTCCCTTATTCAGACATACAACAAAAACAAGGGTGGGTTTTAGAAAAATGTCATAATTTATTCTAGCCCATAAAAATTACAGAAAACTGCCTTAAGCCCTGAGAACAAAATGGATGTCGAGTTGGACAAAACATCCGTCTGCCACTTTATTTATGGCACAGGCACAAGGCAATAACGTGGTTACTTGGCTGTTGGTATTTGCTCCCTGCTCCTGCTTCATGCCTACAGGTAATGTGAGGGAAACCTCAATAAATTCAGCCATTCTGTCAACAAACTGTTCTATATGTGGATATGAAGAAAGTGGAGCTATTTATTTTAGCATGAAAAATAAATATGTCCCTGCTTAAAAACCCGGGGGCCAAAATTTCAGCAAAGCTGAATGGTCTAGTGCACCCAGCTGAGCTACATAACATCTAACATTTTAACACACACACCCACACAGGGCTACACACTGCACTACACACACCTTTATGATTCTTTTTTTGTCCCAATCATTTCATTTTGACTTTTTTCTCTTTGTTGTTCCCACTTCGCATACAGTATCCCCATTTGATCTGTTTTCTCTTCCCTTTTCTTTCAGAGAATAATAATGTTTAAGGTAATGAATACTGGAGTGAGCAAACAAGAAAAATGAGGCTTTGTCAACCCAGTCTCTGCTATTCAGTGCCAGCATTACTCTCATATCACTTCTACTCCTTTCAGCACAATGAGCCTGAGACATCAAAACGAAGACTGAGAGGGAGAGAGCAAGAAAGATGGAGGCGGGGGGACAAACTCAAGACTAAAAGAAAAGACTGACACTAAAACACCTGTTTTCGTGGAAATGCATGGTGTCATTACAGCGGGCTATTTCCTGCTATACTGCTACAGATATATAAATATATGTAGATATATACTCTTATGCTCTTTCGAATATACACAATTTTAATTTTCCCAGTCAAGAATCAGAGTGCTCTCTAATGAAAAGCACATATTCATGTATGCAGCAGAACATTAATGGCCTTTCCCTGCAGCCGCTATCAAACCCATTTTATGTAGTGCCAGTGGAAATAAGCACCCTCATATGCTGTCAAAACTACTAGCTGAAAGAAGAAGAAATGTGCTTTTTAACAAAAGGCAGAACAATAATGATGTGAAATGCAAGTAATCCAGTCCGTCAGGGACTTCAAACTGTGAAACGATTGTCAACAAAGGGTTGCATACTGCCTTGATATTTAAGGCAAATAAGCAGAGCAAGGTTCTCTCCATAACTTATTGACACAAGGAATCAATAATTTTTGCCCTGTCATTTTCACAGAGCCTAGGGTGTGATTTTAATTTTAATTTCTGCTCATATTTTTGAGTTTGGGAGTGGTAATTTTTGAAAAAAAGAAAAAGACAATTAGATGCAAATGAGTAGCTCTCTCGCTCTTATTGTGAAATGATTAACATTCACTCCACAGATCAGAGCAGGTTTCTCAGCTCCCCTGGTTGAAATGCTAATGGTGCTTCCAAGCCAGTTTAATGTCAATCCTATTTCACTTTTTTCCTTGTTAGGGTGGAGCTCCCTGTCTCTATTTCCATACACAGCAGCAGGAGGGACAGACAGCAGGCTTACTCCCCCATCTGGATCTGGGGAATCAGCCCAAGACAGAAAGAGGAGGAACAGGAGGAGGGTGGAGGAGGCTCCTCTGGCCCATGCGGGAGTGCAATGAATGCAGACTTTAAAACCTGACTTTGCCTCTGCAGAATACCACCTCATTTAAAAAGGTTTCAATAATAACAGATGATGGCCCCATACCTGGAGAGTGACACGTCTTTGTAGTTTTCTCTCTCCCCTATTGATCACATTTCCACCATATTCATTTTTATTTTCCCTTACAGACCATTGGGATGAATTCATGTGAGACCAAATAGAATCTACACACAGTGGAAATCTGAGTGAGGAAATGTATCACCTGCTGGGCTGTTAAGGTTGGTAGGTTTTTAACATTCATCTATAAAAGGTCTGCAACACTGGTCTGTTCACTGCTGTGTGATAAATATGAGGCAGAACTCGTTAAAATTCTACCATTTACAGGCCGTCACACGCTTTTCTAATGGTTGTGTGTCAGAGTCGATATGTAGGCATTCTTTTATTTTTTTCTGGATTTATAAATTAAGTAAACTGGTGTTATTATAGTAACGCTAGAAAAGCAGACAAATGTGAGAGTTTGATTTCCACCTCTAGTAGATTACTTGAAAGCTGTGGTTGAATTTGGCAACTCCCAAATGTGTAGATACCTTTTAATATTAGTGAGAAACACATTTTTAAAAGCATTTTCTGCCAAGTGAAATCAGCATGTTTAAATAAAGGTATACAATAGGGGGCCGACGACAGCATTGGTTTCAAATGCTACTACTGTATACCATAAAACCAAGCCCTGCCAGAGACACATAGGCAACTGCAGATCACTCCAGGGATGTGGGAGTGACAGCTTCGGAGGAATTAGCTCTGTGATGACTGTCAACACACCATCAGCACTCCAGTATCGTTACAAGGCTCATGTTGTTTGGTTTGGAGTTATTAGCTTTCTGAACATAGAGCTGAATCACTTGTAAAACACCCCAAGCTGCCACTCAACTTGAGCCGCAAGACTTTTAGAGGCACGCTTTCAGTTAAATTTGTATGCGTGCATTCACTTGGCATATGAGCCTGTGTTGCGTGTTAATATGCGTTTTTACACGTGTGTGTGGATCCATGTGTGATAAAAGCAGAGTTTTATTGTACAGAGCAGCGATTAATCATGCCACTGCAACTGAAAATGATGGTATATAATCACACAGCCTCCCAGCCTCACTGTTCCCCTCATGGACATATGCCAAGGTCCCTAGTCTAATGAGCGCTGTTATCCCACTGACAAACCAGATAGACAAGGCTTTATGAATGTGCAATGACAAGAAACATGACTGCAATACCAAAGACAATACAACAGATGGCAAAATGGCTTTTTTAAAATTCTGACTTTTTTTTTTAAAGACCAGCTTGGCTTATGTACTCAATAGTTACAATCAAGCTTTGTCAAGAAAGAAGAAGCACACAATCACTTTTTTAACAGTTTGTTCCTACCTTAGGGTCAGCACTGAGCAGCTTAAAGGCCTCGTACACCTGCCTTTCTTTGACTCCTCCCCCAAGGTCCAGGAAGTTAGCTGGCTTTCCTCCATGCAGGTCAATGATGTCACATGTGGCCATCGCCAAACCGGCTCCATTCACTGTAAAAATTCACTGTGTCAGTTCAATTAATGTGCAAATATGCATTTAGAAATACAGAGGATAACTAAAAAGCAGACACATTTAACCAAGTGGAAGTTATGGTGTCAGGTGAACCCATTTTATATGTTGAGTGAGTGTTAAAGGTACTATAGCCTAATAATAACCTAATGTACAAGCATTCTGTATTTATAAGGTATAATGTAAATAGTATTAAGTCCAGGCTATAGTCCAGAACTTGAAACAAAAGAGGAAAGTGTGACGGCAGCAGCCACAAGTTAATTAAAATAAGATTACAGCTGCTCAAGGAAAGATGACATCTACTGTGAGAACACCCATAAAGGAAAACCAGCAGTGAATTATCAACCAAAGAAGAGCAAATAGCTGAAAAAAATGTCACACTTTAAAAGTGAATCTGTTGGAAATCTTCTAATCAGGAACATTCAATGCTTCAAGTCGAGGAACACAGAGAAAATTTGATTATGACTCAACTCTCGACTTCAGAGAAAAGACTGTTGATTAAAAGAGGATCTGCTATGCTTCTTTTGCGGCCTGTGTCATCATTTAGCCAACTGCCAGCGCGGCTATCCTGCTGAGTTGTGCGGGAGCCAAGCGCACAAAAATGTCTTAGCTCATTTGGTTTAGCCAAGCTGAACTTGTGTCCTGGCAAGCTCCCCGACCGAGGTCTCAATAAAAGGGAAATTTGCTTTAACAGCTGTCACTTTGGTGGCTTACAGAGCTCTCAAAGAAGCTGCAGGGCCTTAAAAGCTGTTGTTACTTTAAGAGAGGCTGGGAGCTGGGGATGCAGGAGGAGTGTGTTTGCATGCATTTGTGTGTGTGGGGTAACAGACATCTAATGTGTTTATGAGGCTACGGGGTAAGACGCGAGAGCACCTGTTAGTGCTGCTGTACAGTGTAAAAGCTTTGATTTATGACAAGAGAGGGGGCCTTTAATGAGAATGCTAACAATCTGGCTCACTGGAGACTTTCTGGGCGGATTATGGCTAATTAGAACGCATTGGTTACGGCAGCATTCCTTCTGGAGTCCTCAGAAAGCTGCTTTTAATGTGGACTGGAGAAAAGCCCAGGCTGCCTTTACTTTGACTTAAGTTTTAACTGTGTCCGAGCTTTTCACTTATGCGACTTAAGAGATGCATTAAAGCCTTATGCCAGGAGGGGTTCGCTTATGAGAGAATTCATTTATTTGGTTGGGGTGTGTGTGTGTGCAGGAATGTTACAGGGTTTTGTTTCCATACCAAAGCAGGCAATGTTTCCGTCCAGTCCGATATATTTGAGGTCCCACTTGGCTGCCTCCATCTCTGTGGGGTCGCTCTCAGTCATGTCGTCCAAGGCAAACACAGCTTTCTGACGGAACTCAGCGTTGTCATCAAAGTTGATCTTCGCATCAAAGCAAACCACTGGAGGAACGGGGGAGACGACAAAGACAGGGTTAGGAATAAAGACAGCAACAAAGGAAGAACAAAGACGGTGAAAGCGAGAGATGGCAGGCAAGGGAAAAGGGAAGAGGAGGAGGACTTCAGACATAAAAAGCCAACTAATTATCATTTCTAAAATCTCAAATTAATGAACTGAGGGGTGTCCCCTCGGCCTACTGGTCTTAATTATTTCAGAGGTTGGCTCACTAAGGGATGGGTTTTTGATGCTGCCTCTAAGGGATATACCATTATAGCAAATGGACATTTCCTTTACACTTCAAAGAGAGTGCACTTCAAAGAGACCACACTCATAAAGCTACCTGGAAAAACACACAACACTTAAATAGTGGCTGTAACTTAAAAAGGAATCATTGGAAATTTTGGGGAAGTACGCTTATTCGCTTTCTTGCCGAGACTTAGTTTAGAAGATCTTCATGTCTGTATAGTTAATATATAGCTAGAGCCAGCAGAGGGTTAGCTGAGCTTAGCATGATGACAGAAAATGTGGAAACACTTAGGTAACTGCCCGAAGGTAACAAAATCTGCCAATCAGCACATTTTAAAGCTTACGATGTAAAAAGCACATTTGTTTGATTCATGCAAAACCTTAAGTGTAAAACCAAGTGGCAACCTCTGGGGCTGAAAAATGAAGCCAATGTGGAACTGCAGTTCATCGACTGGGCACTTGAGACTTGTTAAAGAGAGCCATGTTAAAGAGGTGGTATAATGCTTTTTGCCTTTTTCCCCTCTCCTTTATTGAGTTATATACTTTTTTTGTGCATGTAATAGGTTTGCAAAGTGAAAAAGCCCAAAGTCCAGCCCAAAGGGAGTTCCCATCTCCCACAGAAAACTCTGCTCTGAACTGCCTGAAAACAGCTCGTTTGTAGTCCAGCCATTTCCCTTTCATCCTTGTGACGTCAAAGGGATGAAAGTTAAATGCGGCTCATATAACGCTCACCAAGCAGCTACTCTGACACGCCCTCAAAAACACCGGTGGAAAAACACTGAGCTGCAGCGCACACCTCTCCTCTCCCTTCCAAACACTAGCTACCCTCCAGGCAGTCAGTGGACATAAAGTTGTTACTGTGATGTAGAGACAGAGCACAGTTATAACTTTATGGATGTGAAACTCAGGCAGCTTCGTCAGAGCAAGGAGGAGGCCTTCAGAAGTGGGAACAGAGTCCTGTACAACCTGGCCAGGAATACTCTGACTAAGGAAATCAAAGCTGCAAAGAGGAGCTACGCCGAAACGCGAAATAACAGCTTTGCAGCAAACGACCCTGCATCAGTGTGGAGAGGCCTGCGGACACTCACTAACTACAGGAGACCTTACCCCAACACTGCTGGTACTCAACAACTGGCAGACGAGCCACCACACCCCCACCCCCATCACCATACCCAACAGCCCTGTGTCTGCTGTGGAATCGTTCAGGTTTCTGGGATCCACTATATCCCAGGACCTGAAGTGGGAGCCCAACACTGACACCATCATCAACAAGGCCCAGCAGAGGATGTACTTCCTGTGCCAGCTCAGGAAGCTCAATCTGCCTAAGGAGCTGCTGATCCAGTTCTACACAGCGATCATCCAGTCTGTCCTCTGCACGTCTATCACTGTCTAGTTTGCATCTGCCACAAAAAAAGGACAGGGACAGACAACAACGGAGAGTCAGGACTGCACAAAAGATCATTGGTGCCAACCTGCCCTCCATACAGGACTTACATTTCCAGAGTCAGGAAACGGGCAGCAAACATCACTGCAGATCCATCTCACCCCGGACACAACCTGTTCCAACTTCTCCCCTCTGGTAGACGCTACAGAGCACTGTACGCCAAAACCAACAGACTTAGGAACAGTTTCTTCACACAAGCCATCACTCTGATGAACAGCTGATTTCTGACTCAGAGTGTCAGGAACAATTCCTGTGCAATAACCCAGTAACTCTAATCAGCCACCTGTTTACTGGCTAACACTTGTTTATTTATTCACCATTCTCTATTTCAGTGCTGTTCATACTGTCATACAATATTGTCATATTGTAGATACTGTATACCAATCCACCTACCTCAAGTCATTACTCCTGCACAAGATACTTATACTTTATTTATTCCCGCATCCTTTGCACTATGCTTCATTGCACTGTGTATATGTGTACATGTATGCATGTATGTGTACCTGTATATTACATCCACCTCCAACATGTACATACTCCTGCATCCTTTGCACTCTGCTCACTGCACTATTTGTCAATATCTCTATATTGTTTTTGTTCATGGTGTGTAGATTTGTGTTGTCTACACTGAAGTCTGTGTCTGAGTTTATTTTTATTATTGTGATATTGTATTTTTGTATGAGTAAGCAAATCGGGAGCAATGAACAATCCTGAGTCAAATTCCTTGTATGTGTACACATACCTGGCAATAAAGCTGATTCTGATACATTTGTTACAGATTAATAACTCTTGCTCCAGCCTATGTTGCCAAGCTGGTCGGCAACATGTACAGCTGAAACAAAGCCGTGTTTGCTTCTCACTGACCCGCCCTTCTCTTCTTCTGATTGGCTAGTAGTCCTTAACTAGGAACTGCGCATGTGCAACTCCCAACAAAGATCATTTAGAGACAAGATGCATCACTCCATAGCTAAAACGAAGCTTTCAACACAGGGTGAAAAGAGGAGCTGCAGCTATGTGCAATATGACAAAAAAATATGGTGTTTTTTGAAAATTATACCATTTAAACCTGTTCTGATACAACCTCTAAATTAGCATAATACCACCTCTTTAAAGTTGGTCACTGTTGGAACAGTGCAAAGACTAACAAAGATAGTAACAGCTGTTTCTGGTTTAACAAAAAGGTCCATCTCTAAAGGGATCCTTTCCATAGCTTTGATGAGTTTTATTTTGCTTCTGTCCAGTTTGAAGTATGTTTTCCGATGATCTGCGAGGTACAGTTACTCTTTTTGTCAATGGAATCTGGTGGGCCGTAGCGCCCATTTGTTTTGGTCTGAGATAATGGTTCTGTAGCGCGACATTTAGTGGCAGTGAATGTTGCAGCTCCTCAGCATCAACTTTTACACGACAAACAGACTGTTAGTCACCCAATGTGTAATAGTAAGTAACGGTAACAAAGTATAGAAACATGAAAATTGGCTTTGGGAGTGACATACAGACAAAGACAAACATAAATAAAACACAAATAGACACACAGTACATGCAACAGGCAGACTCTCCTGGGACTAGGGCGTAGACACGTTCTGTGTCCTCCAGGTGAAGTAGTACTCCAATTACACAATTCTTTTTGTTTTGATTTTGACACATCTATTATTGTAGTAGTCCATATACAAAATTATTTCAGCTTTTATCAAATGAGACAAAAAAATAAATAAATACAAATTTTCCGGGCATGGAGAAATGTTCCTTTCCAATACACGTCTGTTGAACGGCTGCAGGAAAATAGCTATGTTCCCTTGTGACATGTGAACAAATCGAACTAAAGAATCAGTCTATTTTAATGTAAAGCTCATCTACAAAGCCTGCCTCAATCCCAGCCACTGCTTCTTAGTGCTGGGAGAAAAGGAAACTCGTACCTCTCAGTAAAAATCCACCGTTTGAAAGGAGTCATTTCACTCATTAATATTCATAAGAAACCGTGAAACAAACTTCTCTTGTCAATCTTTGATAAAGCATACTTTGAACAAGAATCTGTTTTTGTGGAGACTAAATAAAATGAAAGAAATGATGCATCTTCAGCATGTTATAATAAGTCTCGATAGGACACATCACAGTCAATCTATGTTCAGAGCTACAGACAAGACAATCACTCTTATATCTTTGGGAGAAAAACAAAGTTCAGCACAAGTTCAACAAAAGCAGCATCACAACAGCTAGAATATGCTCTGTGACCAAGTAGAATGTCTTTGTAATCTGAATGATGAGCAGTTGAAATGTTAACTTGCTAACCTCCACTCGTGTCATGTTGTGCCAGTTTACTGCGTTAAGTGACAACAGGGGACTGACATTTACCATCTCTCTGTTTCTCTTGTGAAATCAAGCGTTTCCATCTATCAGGGAACTCTTAAGACAGGGAGAGAGGACAACACGTGCAAAGACTATAGAAACTGGACTGAGGCAGGCCTTGAGCGCATGAATTGAAGCAGAACCCATTGCTACGATAAACAGTGATCCAAATCTCTATGCGAACTCTCATTTGACACACAAGAAGCCTGGTATAAGCTACAGATTGCAGAATCGCCTAGAAAAGGGAGAAGGCACACTGTTCAGAATCAACTCTTCCAGCTGTTCTTGGAGACAATTTAGAAAAGCATCAGTACTGAATGTAGCTCAGAGTCCCGTTCAGTACTGAGGTTTTTTTAAGACCAAATATAATACAAAATATATGTGTTTTGGACAAATCATGTGGAAACGTTTAAGCTGACACGTGACAAGAAAATGGGAAACTCTGGGGTAGCTTTTAACATGGTACATCAGACAGTTGTTGAAAAAGGACTACTACCAATTTAGACCTCCATTAATCTAACAGTAGTACCACTATTTTTCACAGCCTTTTCAGCGTAACAGTGATGAGCTAAAGGTCAGAATTTAGACCTCAGTCTCACTGTGACAATTTATATTTGAAGTACTAAGAGTTGTCTGGCAATAGACATTATTTATTGCTTGACTACACGATATATTGATCCTGAATCAAATTAATTGAAGTTAATTTCAATAGACTGAACATGTAATGGGCTAAGCTGCACTATAACAAAGACGAAGAGAGAATGACCATTTCCTAACCTTTTAATTTATTTTCTATTCAAAGACACTACATTTCTGTCTTCTAACAGTATTCCAGGCTAGTGTACAAAAGTATTTTTGGTTCAGCTCATTGTTAAATATCAGAATAAGGTAGATTTACAACTAGAAGATTCAGAAGAATGGTTCCTTCACGGAACAAAACAAGTGAATTATTGATTTTTGACGAGGACTTTACGCAAGTACTTGGATTTACCTGATTCTTTTTTTTACCAAGATCAGAACAGCTCTTTTTAATAGTTAAGCTCTCAAAATTTTGCTAAAGACTTAGACTAATTCCTTTTTCTAAAAACATTGTTAATACTGAAATTAAAACTTCTAAAAAAAGTCTAAGTCATTTAATTATTGGCCTGATGTGCTCTACATGTACAGTACATAAAATTAATTCATATTCTCAAGTGGTTATTCTCAACTATGGAGTGAATGATTTGTGTGTCTGTAGCTGCTGCTGTAATTCCTCATTGTAGTTCCTCATTACTAGTTGATGATAGATACGCCTTTAGTTAATCATCAACAACAAGCAATCATCAACAAACATCAACATGCTATGAATAAGCTCCCTGAAGCCACTTGGATTTTGATCCACACAAAGTCACGCTGACAAGAAACTGACGTCAATGCGTTGCAATAACTCTTCACATTCTTAAATGCATTCAGACCCGAGGAGATACTGTGTCTGTACCCGACTGTCAGTGAGTAATAGGTGGCTGCATGTTCATGCGAAAATGCAGACTCCTCTAAAGTGTTAAAAATATTACAGATGTTTAACTTGATTTAGAGAGAGTTAATAACAGGAAAAGGAACACATGCAGGCACATGCATGGACACACAGACAGGCATTTTCTCCGACACAAGGTACCTTGTCCTTCAGGAGTCTCTCCGAGAGGATTGACTTCGACTTGAGTGGCGTCGACTTTCAGAAACAGATCATAGAGCTTCTTAATCTGATCTGCTGCCTGCAAGGTCCACACAGGACAGTAATTACTTGACGGTTCGGGTTCTGAGCAGCCGGCCCCGCCAAGGCCACTCAGCCTCCCACACAGGCAACATAAAACATGGCATATCACCTTCAACTTCACGCAGTCTGAGTTTGTTTTGCATGCGTGTGTGTGTCTCTGAGCCAAAAGGGAAAGTGTTTTTCACTTTTTACAAAAGGTGTGATGAGCAGCAAATTATATTACAGTATAGAGGGCATTTCAGAACATCCCACCTGGCAGTAGTATCCATAGGCTTATTTTTTTTGTTATTGCTGTTTTCATACATGATTGATATTTACAAGCAGTGTGTGGACAAAAGATGAATAAAGCCAGTGAATTACAGTAAAATGCCTTAAAAACACCTAAATCATCACTGTCAAAATCCCCATTTTAAAAAGATCTCAACTGATATCTCTATTGCTGCAGCTGTAATTAGTAATGAAGACAGCTCGACATAGCATTGAAAGACTTCAATGCACAGTTCCAGACACAGTCCGACATTTTTACTTTTATTTTTCCTGTCTCACACTCTCAAACACACACACACACACACAATCAATATAGGCATGCACACACACTTGCCTTCTACACAAAAAGGTGCCGACATCCCATAGCTCATTTTAGATAGAAAAGGTATTTCAGAAGATCTGAAATTATCTCTGAATTAAACAGTCTGACAGCTGACACACGGCAACCACTGGAAAGCATACTGACAATGCAGACATTTAACCAATCACTTTCGAGTTCTCTCTTTGCCCGTTTAAAATCAATGCCTATTCAGTATCCTGTAAAAAAAAGTATCACATACAATGGGATGTAAACCAAAGCTCAAAGATCTTTGACTCTAAGTTTGCTTCTCAGAAGCAGATTCATTTGGCTGATTTCTACGTATTCCATGTGTTAGGATTCTGAGCTAATCTGATTTCTCATGCCATGGCGCCCGTGGAAAAGAAAACAAATTAGTGATCTAATGCCAAGAGACAAATGGCTTTGAAATTAACCCTACGTCTAAGCACACATACCCACTTTGAATGTGAACTTGGTGTTTCTGTACTATTCTTTCTTGGCTTCATGTAACTACCTAGTGCTGCCTGAACAAGATATGTGAAACTTGTTTCACTGTCCTCAAAATTACAGGTTGCCCACATTGAGATGTGTTTTGTTTCCTGCTGCATGATTAACTCACAAAATCAAATGTATGTTCTATCAAATAATGGTCCCATTTGTGATGTCAGCTCCCCCAGCCTGGCACAGCACTGTGCGTCACCAGATATGACAATAGGCCACCTGGCAAGTGAATCCAGCATAATGACACTTCGCAACTTGCCTCTGGAAAACTATTAATAGTCAGAGTTGGGTCTGTTTGTGAATGAGGATACATCTGTCCCTGTATATGTGTACGCGTGCATTGTAGATCTTTCTGCGCCTCCTTTGCGTTCTGACTTTAAAGCCTTCAGTGTGTCCATTACCTGTCTCTGCAGCGCTTCTTTGAAACCCAAATTAGCTGCCATGCGAAGTGCCTGGTCGTCTCGCACACCTTCAAATATATCTATGACTTCCTATGAGATGTGCAGTGAAAGTGAAAGAGAGAGGGAGGGAAACAAATGGAGAAAGGGAGTGAGAGAGAACAAGAGGCTCAAAAGCTAGGCTATAATTTGACACAAAGCGGATGTTCATATTAAACTGCTGACATCATAATTAAGTAGTGGCAAGCTGCCAGACATGGAGAAAAGGGACTGAAATGATGGATTTATAATCAACAGGCCCTCGTATCTTTGACTTTCAGAAAGAGAGAAGCTCTCTTATAATGCACAGTGGTGAAGTATAAAACAGCGGCTGTCGTTTGCTAGTATGAACTAATTCTGTATAAACTAGGTCTGGACCATATAGATTTTAATGAGATGTGTGAAGGGTGTACTGCGCTACTGTGTTTTAGATAGCAACAACACAGCTGCATCGCATGTACAATGTGATATCTTCGGTGGAAATAATGAATGACATAAATCTCAGCGGGATCTTTACAATCTGCTCCAACATCTGTAGACTATAGCAAAAGAAAGACACAACAATAGAAAACACAGGCAAACTCCATCTGTAATGCTTAAATTGTGCATCTGTTAACAATGACAATGCCAAGTGAATACAGTGGATGAGGTTCTGTAAATAAAATCTAATTAATAGCGGTCTAATTAAAGGCTGTGTGTTTCTGTGTATTCGTTCATTTTAAGCTTCAGTGTATTGCTCTATGTGTGCGTCGTGTTCAGCTGCTGCAGTGCGCATGCAGACAAGACAAATTTCCAACTCGAGCAAACTTTCGCAGGTTCTAACTGCCTTCTCGCGTTGTGTGTTTACACTTGCAGCGAATGTACTCACGTGAGGAAAGCGTCGCAAGGATTAAATTCGTATTTGGTCTGAAGGCCATAAGACCCACTGGGCAATCCAGTCCTGGCATGATTTGAAGCCAAACGTAACCTTTGTCAATTTCTATGAAGGTCTTGGCTATAATGACTTATGCATAGATTTATAACACGATATAATGCTTCCATTATAGAGACATTATAACAAGACATTATAACAATTATTATAATCTAGGGCTGACCCATAATAGTCGAAGATTCGATGCTTCGATGGGCGTAGCCTGATTTGACTGTCAATCTCACAGTCGAAGCTTCGCAGCGAAACAAGGATCATGCCATTTTGGCGATATGGGGTGCTCAAAGTCTGATTTTGCGTAGAACAACCCGTTAATATACAGCCTATAACAATACGCATTTCAACGTTTAATGCTGTAAATAAACATGTAAAAAGAATAAAACTTTGAATAAATGTTTTTGTGACGTGCATGCAAAATGTTCAAAATTCATACAGATTTTCCATAAAGTAAAAAAAACAGAAAAAAAAGGTTTTTTCCTGGCAAAATGTGTGTCACTTCAAATACGTGTAATAAATTCTTAGAATTAGTTCATGTGGTACTATGTCCACCTGTAATATATTATACAGATCAATCAATTGCTGCATTGCATTTGAGGCAGATACATTTCATTTACATCTTCTTCTTCTCCTTTGATATTGTAGTGATGGGTATATACCACAAATCATATACCTTAAAGATGAGTTCTGGGGTGCTGGCGGCTACCTCCTCAATATCCATACCTCCCTGGGGGCTTCCTACCATGACAGGACCATTACAGGAGCGGTCCATCAGAATGGCAAAGTATGTCTCCCTGCTAATGTCCAGGGCCTCAGCAACCATCACCTAAGCATGGCACAGCACAAGAAAGAGGGGCGGTTGGAAGAATGCAGCTACAACACCAACTTCACTTCATTATCACATAAAGGGTTCCTACTGTAGCTCTAATACAAATCCCATTTAATTTATCTGTACTTCCCCTAGTATTTGGCAAACCTTACATTTTTAAATTACTGTGCATTTTTAAAAAGGTCCACAGCGGTCAATACTAGATTGAGCGCAGTGGAACACAGGCAAATAAGCAGGGTCCATAGATTGTCAGAATCTTTGAAGCATAGGTCTGAAAACATGTCTGTGAATGAGAGAAAGGGAGGCTAATAAGAGAGTAACTTAAAGTTTGGCAGATAAGCAGAAAGAGGAAGCAAGCAAGAGGCTCATGTGGAAAAGAAAAAAAGAAAAAAAAAAAAAAACAAAAAAAAAAAACACACTCACAGGAAACTACCAGTTGTGTGGTGGTTAACGAGCAGCAGGTTTTCTTGATGGGGTGTTTGAACATGTGCAGCCCTTGTGTTCTGCTTCCACCCTATCGCCCAGCAAATGAGGATGGATAGCCTTCTCTACCTACCATGTTAACAGACAGCGCTCCTGTCTCCTTGTCCAAATGTTGTTTTCTCCAGTCACTCCAACAAGTTTCCTGTCGTTTGACTTGTAGCCTGATTCTTCACTCAGACTAAACATATTCTATTCCCACTGTCTTGTTCTTCCCTTTTCCTCTCAAACCCCATAACTGTTTTTGTCTCCTACAGTCTTCTTCCACAACCATCTTTTACAACCCCTGTCTCATCTTCCTTTACCTTCTCTACCATCCTTCTATCAGTCTCTATCCATGACAGCAAATCCATGTAAATGCTGAATTGCTGCACCTTTTCCTGTGGTGTTCTTTGCTCTGTGGTGCAGTATGGGTTGAGGACTGACATGAGCTTCATTGGCAGGTTGACAGCTAAGCTCTGGCTGTCATCTGACAGACCAGGTTGTGACTACACTGTTGCTGTACTTGATCCTTCAGGTCAGTCAACGGCTGCTCTTGCCAGGTCTAATTTCAGTGCTTCAAGTAAAACAGGGGCTGTGTCTGAAATCATCAGTTAGGCTATTCACTACTCCCTGCTCACTATTTAGGGAATTCAATGTAGAGGACTATATAGTGAGTAGGGATGAAACGACTACCGGTTTAATGGCAAACCATGGTAATATTCCCGACGGTTATTATTACCGTACACATTTTAATTACCATGAGAACCGGGTACAGTTAACCGCGCTATTATAATCTCACGGCAAACACTGTCCAGTGTCTCACAGAAGCAGGCGCGCATGCGCAGAATGCAACGTGGGTTTGTTTGGGTCAATGACAACACCGCAGAAGACAACGCTGCGGAGATGTTTCAGTCACTCTTAAGTCCGGTCGTATTTAAGTTTTTATGAGAGCACTGAGGGAAACTTGATTGAAGAAAATAACCTTATAGTGAACGCAGGGTGAGTTAACTTCTAGCTTTGGTTTGTCTCTCTGACTTGCTAACAGCTTGTAAACTGAAGCCTCTCTTGTAAAAACGCTACACGTTGCTCTGTTGCTGTGTGCGTCAGCAGAATCTATTCGTCCACTGCACGTGATAACACGTTACGCAGTTTAGGCAACCAACCAGCATATGTAGAAACGCTACAGACTGCTCTGTATTTATGTCACTGTCTTCTAAAGACTTATTTGTTTTCATGTAATTGTCCACGGGGTCGTTTACCTATATAATATAAAATCTTGATAATGCACACTTTGATTTTCATATGTTTACAAAAAGGTATTTGCTGTTATTTTATTTTTTATACAAACAAAATGGCAATTGTATTTGTAGTTTTCAATATAAAACTTGTTGAAATGGTTACAGTGTGTGTATCAGTACATTTTAATATGTTTTGGCACATTTTTACAATACCGTGATAATACTGATAACCGTGATAATTTCAGTCACTATAATCGTGATGTGAAATTTTCATACTGTTGCATCCCTAATAGTGAGCTCATCTGCAACATGAAAAGATCAGCTGGTAGACCATTCATAATAAATACTGGCATGCATTTTTGTGATAATTACATGATATTATACTGAGCGTATATTCCCAAAGTACAATGTACTTTGCGGCCGCTTGGAGCTGTTGTGCTGGCTCTGGGAGCGTCAGGTTAGCTTTGCAGCAGTAACTGTAGCGACAGTTTGCTCACCACAGCTTAACTAACACTAGTTAGATTGTATCGCTGTTCGCTCTATATCATGATTTCATTTGTCATGGTGTTGGATTTTTCCAGAATCGCTTACTCCACCTTTGAAATGACATTCAGGCAGATATGTTGGTCTTTAGTGACTGAGGAGGGAAAATCCCCCTCACGTAAATTTCTTAAAGTGGAGGCAATGTCAGACTGAAGACGGAAATGGCAAAGTCTGTCTGATATCAGGCCCTTGGACCCTGCTTAAAGTATGTTGTTTGGAAAGCAAGAAGGTTCTCCCAGAGAGCCGGACAATACTGGGCATGTATGACCTACAAGCTACCCCAGACAGAAGTGCGGAAAGTAGCCATGGCCTTGTCGTCAACAAGATGCTCCTGGACAGGGGCTTGCATTAGGTCACATCTGCCTGAAAGGGCTGCACCACCCAGACAGAACCGATAGAAGGTTTATACAATTCAACTTCAGGGATATTAATCTGTCCAGTTAGGAAGCATAAGCAATTGTGAATGAATGTCACTTGTTTTGGTGCAAATGACAACAGGTGCACTGAAGAGACAACTGCAAGGCAACTCCCAAAAGGGGAATGGTTTTTGGTGGCAACAGACAATTGCTCTCTACTTATCCTTCCTGAATGATTGATCTTTAGTTTTTGTGTTTTGCTAGTGTCCTGGTCATAAGGCGGTACCTGCAGCCCATTCAGGTTGCACAGGCAGTTCAGCTCCTCCTTGCAACATGTCGTGGCAAAAAGGTTTGCTGTGTCTCCCACAGCACAGTCTCAAGAGCATGGAGGAGATATATGAGGAGAGCTAGACGGGCCTCAACCCAGCAGCAGTATCTGTTCATTTGTGCAAAGAGGAACACTGCCAGAGCCCCACAACATGACCTATTTCAAACAAACTATTTCTTTATATTGAGCAGTGTATAAAAGGTTTATGTAAGGCACACTGAGAAACTTTTTAAACTAAATGGTGATCAAATGTCAAATATTATTAAGCATGTAGTTTTTGGCAAAACATTTTGAGTGTTGCAGATTTTTGAAAGGAGTTTGGTCCGGCATTGTTTTGTGCTATTCCAGGCCATTTAAACTGGGTAAAAGCCTCATGTTTTGGGCTTTCGCATTTCTTTTTATTCATAGCTATATTAAAAGATATTCAATAAAAACTTTAAAGCAGACAGAACCATTAAAGAATGCTGCAGAGAAAAGTTGCAGTGGTGTCAACTCCACAGTCTCAGCCGGCCGGTGGCGTTGCTGTCTCTCAGCCTGTCAGGTGGTAGGTTCTGGTTAGTGTTAGTGTGTGTTCGGATGCTAGACGCTAAGTTGCTTTCACTGAGAGTATGACAGCAGAATATCCCTCTTCTAAATTTGTAACCACTGCAATAACATGGTATTCACAGTGTAAACTCTGGAGAAATGAATGCCTTCAACAGGAGGAGAAAATGAGAAGCCTATGTAGTTTTAACTTGGCGGCACTGCCAATGGCAATTACTGTAGAGAACAATGGCAAGCTGGGTAGCTAGCAGTGATTTGTGCCGTAATGGTGTAACGTTCACAATTTATTACATGGCTAAGAAACTGGTAAAACAAACTTCAAGATATCATCTAAAGGTAACCCAAAAATTACCTACATTTGTACTTCAGGTTGCAATTTTCGAACTGCTCTCTCCTTCCGTCAATCTCCCATTTTTCTCTCAGCACAATGCACGGTGGTAAACAGTGCTTGGTTATAGAACATCAGTTATACACTACTTTTCACAATGCACCGTGGGATACTCTGAGTCCACTAAACAGGATATGTTAATTCTCACTATACAGTCGGACAGCAGTACAAAATGACAGACTCACTATTAGTGGACTATCTAGTGAGTAGTGGGTGACACAGCCAGGATGCTCTTGGCAAGACAATTAGATGGCCAACTGGAGGTCACATCTCCTCTCGCTGACATCTAACAGTTTTGTTCTGTTTATTTTGTTGTTTGTTTGCCCTTTCCTCTGCCTCTCAGACATGGAGTTCATTCTGAACGTCTTGGTCCGTAGGTGCTTTTTTTTAATATAAATGACATCTGTGACACTCATTTGATTCCATCTAAATTCTGCAGTAGGGGTAGGAGCAGGACTTGGGTGGAATGGGGGCTAGCAGAGGTAAACAGAAATGGGGAGAGACAGAGAGCAGGCCTCACACACAAGCCACAGCCGAAGGTTGCATCATCTGGAAATCTCTGTTTTGAGAAGGTACTGCATGCAGCATGCAAGAAGAGAAAATGATATCTCTGCTTGTTAGTGGCACATAGAAACAGTTGTTTACCAAACACTATAAATTCACAGAGGGCCCGGTTCAATTTATGCAATGAGCCATAACACCAGCTAGTGCAGCGCAAACCCACGGTAAACAACAGTGGACAGCTACTATTTAAACGTATCAAAAAACCAAACACAAGAGCCAAACTGTCTTCACAGTCATTAATTTTACAGAACTGCATTACTGGACTCAAAATGCCTTGAAATGAGGTCAGAAGAAAAGGAGAAAAAACAAAGTATATCTTTCTTGTCTTCAGTCGGCAAAGGGGCTCACCGTTTTCACTTTCACTCCATCTTTCGGTGTCTGTTTGGTAGTCAGGTTGAAACCCAGCATCTTATTAGCCAGTTCACCAACCACAGCAGGGCTGAAGGACAGAGGTTACAGGTCAAACAGTATCCTGTTTCAATCAACAGTCTTAATTTTTTTAAAAACAGATCACTGAGAAGCACACAGTTACAAAATGAAAGATGAGAAAAGAAGGTAAACTTAATAGTAATAATATGAATAAGTATTTGTTTCTCTGCAAAGGTTTCTTCAGCTGAAGAGAGATATGCCTCAGCACTTTCTGGGCATTAACACTAGAACCACCAGGGATTTGTGTGTGATTGTGATTATTTCTGCTAAACATTGCTCAAACACACTGTGTGTCGGCACCATGGCTGCCATGGCAACCAGAACGTTTTATTATGTTTGCATTGTGCCTTCACCATGCAGGTCACTCTCCTCGCTCTTCTGAATTTGTGAAGGGCACGTCCACAAGCAGTGGCTCTCTTGATGCAATATATTCACCGCTGTTGTAGATGTTCGGGTTAAAAGCAGCATACAATTTAGAAGAAATTATTGACCATTGCAGTGTTTTATAATGTACAATAAGAATTTAAGGTGTCCTCCAGCTTGTTTGTTTTGGACTTTCACAATTACAAATTGTAAATTTAAAGGGGCTATATGTAGTTTTTTTAATGACATGAATCACTTT
Source organism: Micropterus dolomieu (assembly GCF_021292245.1). NCBI lineage: Eukaryota > Metazoa > Chordata > Actinopteri > Centrarchiformes > Centrarchidae > Micropterus > Micropterus dolomieu. The sequence goes on from NC_060167.1 coordinate 29,632,671, forward strand.
TTTATTGCCTATTTGTGAACGGGTTGTAACTTCACATAAAAATGAACTGTTCGGCGCCTTCCTCATTTTTAGTAATGGTACAAAGCAAGTGTGGAGCAGTTTGTTCCTGAAACCAATAGTGATGCATGGCGGGGGCAGCCAGCTAGATTAGCATGGATCCGATGTGGTTGGCTTTGTAACGTTCAATTTAGATTTATTTTCGTTACTGATGTCGCAGTAACTTACGTGACCCACATAATATACAATAATGCAACATACAACACAACAGCAGAAGATCCATTCAGTGCAGTACTTACTGCTGTCTAACTGTTATACTAAAGTGTGGCGTCAATCTCATTTATAATATTCAGTCTAGCTCACTAACCAATATCATTCAATAAATTTACCTATGCTCACATTTCTGAGCATCTGGTGAAAGATACACAAATAGTTATTGGAAACCCAGTCGGTGAGCTAACACAGACGTATCATGTCGGCAAAATGCAGTCAATGTAAAGTTGTCATGCAACAAGCACGAGGCCACTGAAAACGCGATAACCGCAAAATGGTATGTAAATTGACTTGACAGACATGCCCCGAAGGTAACAATATATGTAGCTACGTGTGAAAAAGACTCAGTCAAACTAAAAAATTAGTTTGCTTGGCAATGTTGTTGACTAGCACCCAGCAGCTAGCTTTCTCAGACCATAAAGCTGCTGTTAGCGGCTCACTGTGCAGTGAGGTGACAGACACAGACACTCTTACTCTGCTATATGGCACCATATTAATACATTGATGAAAAATGTCATAATACTGCATACCGCGCTGTTGAGCCCCAACATATTACTGCGGGAGAAATTACTTCACTGCGACAGCGCTACTACATGGCTCCTTTAAATGTCCAAATGAAAACAGGCCTATTTATTGAAAAGAAACAATTCTAATCTATTCCAAAATTCAAAGTAGATTAGTACATAGTACATTAGGAAAAAAATTATACTGACTGCAGTCTATATATATACTATATACTCCCCGCAGGTCAAAAAACACACGAGTGAGCCACACTCTCTCTTGACAGGACACACTTGTGTCAGAGGGAATGGCTACTTTATACTAGGTCTATTTCATAAATGTTTATCTAAGCTACGATTGATAATATTGGGCCTATTGGCCTTACGTTTTATATCTTTCATTATAATTGGAAGTCATATGTAGGGCTACAGGCAGTTTGAAAAAAAAATAGATCATGTAACTAAAAGTTAGAAAGCTATATAGCCTATATTATATTGGCAAATGAAAATTAATGCACATGTGACATTTATGCATGCTTACCTTCTGCAAGTGCATCGCTGTCATATGATGAACCATCAGAACAAATCGCTCAGTCTTGAAACCCTCCCTACCATCAGACTCCCCCACTTGCATTGAGTAAGTCTAATGCCTGTTTTGTAATAGATAAAAGGTGCTGCCAGTAGCTACATCAGATACTTTTAGGAAAAGTCAAAGACTTGAGGACTTGAATATTTTATTGAAACAAAGTTACATACAATCGTGGGTAAATTTTACCCGTTGGTGTTTCTAGCGTTAAAGAAACTTATTCTGACAACACAGCTTTTGGAGACACTGTGGTACATCTACACATCACTGTGAATGAACCTCTACTTTTTCTCTCTGTTTAAAAGCAGCCCGCATGCTGCTACTGTAAGCCTGCTCTGGTTTTGTTCAGTGAATAGAAATGAAGCAAGGGGTCGTACTCATCCTTTGATAGATGAGAGGAAGGTGAACTGTGCACTTATGTCACTGTCTGGGGATGATGAACTTCAGCATATCTCACTTTGAAAAAGTTTCCGGCCATTCTGAACCGTGAAATAGGGTGACGATGATACATGTCCGGGACAACTGTCATAAATCATGTTTTTGCCTTTAAGGCGGCAGTAAGTGGTAGGTACCTTTACTAAAAAGCACTGGTTTAGTACATGAAAACGTGGTGGTGGGATACAGTATCTGAGCATCTCTTTGCACAAAAGCACCAGATTTCAGTGTGAGCCTTCAGTGGAGGAATACACCCGTCACACTTTGTAATTCTAACCTAGAACAAAACATACCTGAGCAGCAGCAAGAAACCTAACAGAGGAAAACTCAGTATGGGGTGCACAACACTTCGGCTGACCTTAAAAAATATATTTTCAACATTTAATTGAGGGTAGTTGCTCGAAAATGAAACACCAGAAGAAAGAAAAAATGTTTATTTGTAGCAAACGTAATCCTGAAAGTTTCAGTCCCTAGGGAGTATCTTCAGAGAGCTCTTTGAGCCCGTTCACTCTAAAAGCTGCTGCCGTAGAAGAAATAATATGAATCTTATCTCGTACAGTACCTCACAGTGTTAACTGCACAGGGGGGCATACTTACTCCTTTGTTAAGTGCACTCCACCTTTAAGGCCACTGTCAAACACACCCTTGCCTCTGCCACCGGCCAGAATCTGAGCTTTCAGCACGATCTCCTTGGCATCTGAAAGACAGAGAGATGGATTGAGAGAGAGAGAGAGAGACTAAAGGAGGGAGGGAAAGATCGAGAAAGAGAGGCAGAACACCTAAGGCTCAGCACCTTAAATGCCCCCTTGAGTCTGCTACTTATCTGTCTTTCTGATTGAAGGAAGGAGCCAAAGAGGAAAAGAGAGGGGTAAGTGTGATATGTGAAAAGATTTTGGGATTATGCTGGCAAAGAACGATAGTTTACACTCTAGAGCAGCACTCATCCACGTATACAGGAATGTACATATTGAAATGGACATAAAAGATCTTCTAAACAACTATAAGGATAAATGTCAATCAAATTTCATGGTATCAAGGCATTTAATTCAAAACCATAAATATGAACCTCATGGTGGTGCTAGCTAAAAAGTCATGGGATCAACAAAGTCATCAGGATATTTGGTCTGGGAACCATGACTGTCTGTACTATATTTTATAAAAGTCGCTGGCCAGAGATGCAGCACCAGCTAGTGGCAGGTGGCTGTGTGGCAAGTTAGGCAACTGTTAAATGGCTTTGTACATATTTGTACATATAATAAAATATTAATAATTAGTTCAACAAACCAGTGTTTCTGATGTCAACTAAGCAAGGGTAGCAAGGTTTAATTGACTTGTTGGTTAGTGTAGCATACCACCCAAACACAATATTCACTTGAACTATTTCATTGGTTTGTTTCTTTATGACTGGCAACTTGTTACAATCTCAGTGCAAGAAGGGAAATAAGTAACTGCACAACTGCTGACAACTTTCACATGACCTTGCCCCAATTATACAGTATAACCACCCTGCATCCCCCTTGCCATCACTGCCACCTTGCAAGAACTCACACATCAGGAGGAGGCCCCTCAGCTGTCTATTCAGCATCCTGCCCACAATCTCCACTTGATGAAAGATGGTCTCTGGCTAGGTTATTATTATCTAGGTGGGAGAGTTCAGCCATTGACAGGTGGCTGCCATCAGGGTGGGAAGTGGGTGGTAGGGAGAGTGGAAGGGGATGATCCACCATGCAATGGCTAGAAAGACACCTTGACCTTGAATGCTGGAGACAAGCTCCTCCCCCTTGACTGTGAAAAAAAAAGCTCTACTAGCAGTGTGGAGAACGTCTAGACAAGAGCTGCTGAGCCGAGCGAGCCTTAAAACTCTGGCTGTGCTGCTGCTGCTGTAGCAAGAAAAGGACCCTGAGAAAATAGCCTCTGACAGGATGGCAGGGATTAAACTAACACTGCATTAGTGAGGCCTGTTCTCGGTGGCGACTCAAAGGCTGAGAGGGGAGAAAGAGAAGGGAGAGAGAGAGAATGACAGAGTAAAGGTGTGCTCACATGCAAAGGGCTTTGAGAGGAGTCATAAATGAATAAATATGTTAATAAAAAAAACGCTACTGCACAAAATTAAAAAGAGTTCAAAGCAAGATGAAATAGGGTGTCCTGCGGGCATGTGCAGCAGAGAGGGACGGCAAAGAGGAAATTACTTTTGCTTTAAAGAAGAAAAAAAAAAAGGAACAAGTAGAAGAACAAAGATGTAACCCAATAGGGAGATTGCATTGTTTGAGGTGTGGAGAAAGGTAAGAGTATTGACACATTGATGAGGACCTTAAAAAAGCAAGATATGGTGTTAAAGTGAAAGTATATTAAATATATTAACAGGAATGTAATGTGCCAGGGAAGGTAATGGAGTGAGAATGAGGCAGGTGTTCATTCCTGCTGCACTAGTAATTGATAGCAAACCTGCTTATTATGCGGCGCACAACAAGATATTGTAGCAATATCAGCAATTACGAATGGGCAGTGAAAGAGCAATATGCTGATAACAAGAAGAACCTTTATGAAAGAAGAAACAAAACGAGACGAACCGAAGGTACAATGTGATAAAATGCATTCACACTGCATCTCAAAGACTGTATGATAAAAAAAAAGTCCACCATTCTCACAGAAAAAACAACCAAATTATCTGGTTAAAATTGAAACACCGCTCTCTGCTGAAATACATGGAGAAGATAATGATGTCCTCAAAGATCACAGTGAACACAGTGCATGGTAAAGAGCAGGGCGACCATTATCTGGTAGAATGACAGACATGAGATGGCCTCTAACACTCAGACAAAGATTTCTCCCTAATGAGTGCAGAACGGAGTGGGAGTGGACAGAAAAGGAGTAGTAGTATGTAAAAACTGAGACAAGTGATGCTTTTATGTTCGACCCAGACCAAGGAGAATGACGGGCATATGTGTGAAGTTAATCAGTAAAGACACCAACGAGCGCTGTTGGAGAGTCAGAGCTTAAGGTGTTCATACAAAAAATGCAATGGGATGGGTGGGGGTGGGGGGCGTGGTTGCATAATCAGTTCTTGTATTTGTATTGGAGAAATATTTTCATCTCCATTTATTTTCGATATCTTGGGGACACAGGGGAGGAGATTAACATCGCACAACATCTCCAATCACATCACACGCAATCTCAGTAATGTGGTCATCATCCTCAGGCCTTACTCATTTCCCAGTAATGAGTGCAAATCAACTCCCAGTCTGCCAGTGACAGCAGTTGGCAAAGAGGATGTACTTCTACAAGCAGTGTCTCATTCACCCCCTTTCTCTCTGTGCACTTTTTAAAGGCCTGCCCCCCCCCCCTTCCATGTAGCCCACGGGTGGCCAGCAGAAGAGTTAGCTTTGGTCTGATATTTAATTAAGCCTTCGAGGCTGTGCCACAAGGGGGTTTGCTGGCTGCTAAAGGACAGATGCAGGCTCTACGCCAATCCACAGAGAGTAAGATGTGGCTACCATCTGCATGGAGAGAGAAAAAGATCAGGGCGCCCCTCCCCAGCATGCACGTGTGCTGTAATGAAAGTAATGTGGCAGCTAAACGGAAGAGACTAATCAAACTCTTGGGAGAGAGGAGAAAACAAACACAGGCGCACACCGCCACAATCAAACACCAGAGAGAGCCTGAGCCTTCCTATGGATAAATGCCATTAACGACAGAGGAAAGAAAAATTAAAACAAAGAAGAAAGACCTCTCAACTGTTAGCATCTGTGCTCATCATGACAGTACACCTCCTGTTTATGATGCAGAAGAGTACTGATTGCTGCCAAATAGGTAGAAATAAAGATCTTCAAGTTAGTCTTGAAGACCATTAAAACAAATGATGTAACCGTAATTATTTTTTCCCCAGTATTTTTGGATTTAGTTCCAAGCAGCTGAAATATAATAATTCTGGGGTATTCCAGTATTATAAGTAGAAAGAACAACAATCTGTGCTTCCATTCCCTTCCATCTAGTGGCACATGGCGTGTCTTTAAATAACTTCAATTATGTTGTCAATTGCATACTGATAAGCTACAGAAAGCTATTGGAGCACTCAGTTCGCCACAGGGCTCTGTGTCACATGTGTGCTAACTGATATTGAGAACAAAGAACTCATAGCCTACTATATAGCAAAGTACCATAGGCAAGGCAGGATATTAATAACTTAAAACAGACCAAATATTCAATAAGCTTTACTAATTGCATACCCAGAAAACTGAATATGTGCATTCAGTTTTCACTTGCATGTGTATAAAAAGGTCAAGTTAGGCCAGCACTTATTTCTGTAGAATTTTCAGTGTAATAGCCTCGCCAACACATTATGTTTTAATTACACTTTGGCACAGGCAGGCAAGTTAAATGGAGCAGGTCATTGTTTAAAGTTTAGACTCCTCGTGTGATGATGTTTAACCACAGCGGTAATGCTGGTATTATCTAGGACAAGTTCAGCATTCCATAAACTTTTACCATTTTCAATCCTGCCAGATTACGAAAAAGGTCAGACAAAAAAATGGCACTCCATTCATGCGGTGATGGCAAGTGAACCGAAAAGGAAATGTATGAAAATAAAACCTTCAGTTTTTTTCCCCAACTTGACATATGATGGCCTTGGAATTCTTAGAGCTAAATATGTTTTCCTGTTCAGTAGGGTTTTAAAAGTCAACAAACATTGATAAATCCCAACCACGCTTTGCAAAGTCTTCTCGCTACTGGCGCATCTGTAAGACGAAATGTTGGGAATTGTATAACAAGGGACAAACAAACCGATTTAGACACAAAAAGTCAAAGACGACAAAAATTTGACCTCTTTGTTCACTACAACTAAATCCATCATTACCATCTCCCCGTCTTGTCTGGTTAAGGCCACCGTCCCTGTGTCCATCTCTGCCTCTAATGATGCCATCTCAGTGCTACTCAGCGGAGGAGAAAATCAGCGTCCCGGTCCGACAGTGGCACCTCTGTGTGACACCTCCTCCAGTCACTGCTTGCATGACTGCCGAGTCCTCATTAGAGGACAAGTCCACCTGGCTTTCAGACATAGAGAGCACTTCTAATGACATCCTGAGATGGCCCTGGTCTCCTCTCAGTGACAGAGAGGTGCAGTTCAAACCCTTGGCTGAGAGTTTTTCATTGCCATACAACCAGAGGGGTGACGGTAATGATAATGGTGTTGTGGAACGATGGGTGCTAAATGACCACGGGGATGTCTGTAGGGGGAAATCATTTGTTTGAGAACGAAGCCTCTGCAAAGACATTTACTTGTATCAAGCCACATCAGGAGATAGTTAACTAGAAAAATAGCCTACTACCTCTGGGTTGCAGACAACAGAGTGTTCCAGAAAATCTCCATAAAAATATTTTAAATAAGTGAGCAAGAGTCTACACAAACACAAGCTGCTCACTTCTCATTATTGACTGAATATTTTACATCAGTTCAGCATGAACAATAGCAGAAAACACTATTCTAAAAGTTAGCAGCATCTGGTGCTGCTGCTGTTGATGATGCACTGGTGGGCAAGAGGTCTACTTGCAATACCATTTCTACTATTTGAGTAATGAAGTGTGCCTAATGGTTGGAGGTCCCAAACAAAGCACAATGTCTCCACTTCCTAATGCTGAAATTAACTTAACTCTTAACGCCAACATGACTAGGTAGCCTTCATTTATGCAAAGTACCCTGACAACAAATAATACATGTTCACTTCTACTGGCACGGTAGTATCATCCTAATACGATATGGGACGTGTGAGAAATAATTCCACGTCTCACCCGCAACATGAATAGGTTAGGGTGCGAAATGAGGAGGTGGAAACACTAAGCTGCTTACAGAAATCAGCTCTTTGAGAGACAGGCCGCTTTACCCTGCAAAGCCTATTTACAGCTGTTAAGACAATTTCAGATGCATGGCTTTTTCTTACCAAACGAGAGACCTAAGAGCCAGCTAATGTATGGGATGACACCAGGTCCTTGGAGAGGCCAGCGTAATGTGTGTCTGTGTCTGAACTTTGGTATTGTCTATGTGCTTCAGTGCGTTTGAGCAGACTTTCAGAATTTCTGTGCATGCAAGTGTGAGCAGTTATCATACAGCCTACACTGAATGAAGCTGGTGCAGCGTCTGTTAGTGGGCCGCTGTGCCCGTGTTGATAACCTTGTGTTTCAAACCAGCTCCTCCACATCTTCTCTCGTGATCGGGTGTGTGTCATGTTGGCAGGTAGTGGAGACAGGACAGAAACCGCAGACTAACATCTGTCTTCCTGTTTGACAAGCCAGCCCTCTGAAGGGACGAGAGCTGTTCTGTCCATCAGCAGCAGCCCTGCAGGGAGTGGGGTGGCGAGGGAGAGATACCTGCAGTGCACTCCAGCTAACTCCCTGCACTCAATTATTTCCCCTACAATGTGATCAAAGTGGCAAATAAGGACACTGAGGTACTGCAGTAGTACTACGATTATTTTGCAGGAGGGAGGGGGATAAATTGAGGGGTGTTAGGAACTACAGACAAAGGAATTGACACAGTGGATAAGAGAGAACAACTACAGACTGAAGTAAACGGAGAATGAAACAGAAAAAGTGGACAAATCGGCGAGAGCATAAAAGAGATAAGAGATGAGAGGGACTAAAACAAAAGAGACAGGAAAGGTCAGGATGTGTGGGTAAAATGCAGAAGAAAGAGCAATGTTGTTTTGACTTGACATTACCAGATAATAGCTATGTAAATGGACCTCAACCCATTTATGTATTAGTTATTAACATAATACTTGTTTCACACCCTGGCCACGTAAACAGCAGCAACATGGTTAATGGTTGTAAATTTGTCAAGTTATTTTCTTTTGTTAGTGTGCACAGACCAGATCAGTCTCATAGTATACATAAGTAGTTTAATACCCACATTTTCCACACAAATGAACAAGAAACAGCACTGTGAATTGAAACAATCTGTTATTCCATAATTATGTAACTCTGTTCTTTTCCAAACTGCACATTTGCAGAGTACAGTCAACACAAGGCTGAGTACTGTGTGGTCAAACACAAGATGACCAAGTGTCAGTAGTGTTAAAAATAAGTCATCTCAGGGAAAGTGGAAGTCAAAGGCTCGAGACACGAACCAATCAACTCCAAACACAAGCCTCTTTCACATGGGGGCTTGTGTGTTGAGAAACACAATGTTACAATGTGACAGTATAAAACTGACAGCATCAGAGCATAGTGAAGTAAATGTGCAAAGGCACACCAAACACACATTTAATGGCACATTTTAATGTGCAGGGCATCAGTTCAAGTTTGTTGATGTGTGTCTGTAAAGGTTTACCATTTAAACCCACACATATAAACACACAGTGCCAACGCAACTCATATTTTCCAGAGTCGATGCCAGTCACTGCTCATCTTGACCCCTCAGCTAGTACATTGGTACTGGTACTCATACTGCTGTATCTTTACTTCAGTGAGAGCACATCTTCTGTGATGTTAGCGCTGTCACAGTGGATGGAGAGAATCATACTGTTGAACTATAACAACATTCTGACCTCCATGACCCCTGGTCCTGGCATTATTAAGATAATATTAAATAAGAAGTTGGCTGGCAAGCCATTGCTTGGGAGATGGTTCTTCAGCAGAGTAATCAAGTAAAACTAAAAACTCCTGAATCCATAGCAGGACTCAAAATTCACATAAATGTATACTATGAATGAAGCTCCATTTGCTGTACTTGTCTGTTGCTGATTGCCAGCAAGTGTTTTCTTGTAAGTACACTTCTTCTAAATTGCAACCACCAAACACTTTCTCATCTAATTCTGACAGTATTGCCTCATTCCCACTGCATGGTATGGCCCGACTCGCTTGGAACGATTCTTTTTTAGTTTTCCATTGGCAAAAGTTGTGGATAGTGCCTGGTTCATTTCTTGGTACAACTTTGGACGAGTTTCCAAGTGAGATGATCTAATACAGAAAGGTAGAGTTAAAACACTGCAGACCACTGATTGGTGAGAGAGATTAGAATTGTCACATGTGCAACACGGGACATCCTGCACAAATCCACCATCAACAGCGACCGCAATTTGTTTTTTCACTTAACCCAGATTTTTTTTCATAATGGCAGTCTGCAAAACCAAGCCGTGGTCAGTTAAAGATTGAAATCACAGCCGAGCTACCATTGTTTACATTGGAGGTGACAGTGGCTTGCTGATGGAAATGGAATGTCAGAAAGTAAGAGCATGAAGATAGCAACAAGTGACTGCAGCTGCATATTCTTTAGAAGCTCAAGAACCCATTGTATGATCAGTTCCCTCAATAGATGAGCAGCTGCATTGCTGACCTCTGTCATGTAGACCAACGAGAAGAGGACATGACATGGGTTCAAACTGGTGTGTGTACGCACACAAATGCACAAAGCTCTAAGAGGGTCTTCTTATCCCTCACTACTTCTGACAAAAGACATAAGTGCAAGGGCCATGGTTGAGCCAACTCAACGCAGCACTAACTGCTACTGTCAGCGCTTTTCACCAGAGACTCATGCCTCATTTTCTGAACGGGGGAAGATGAAAGTGATCTTAAAAGGCGCTTGAAGTGTTGAAGTGCACAAGGCAGCTCTAGTGGGGACTGTGAATTAGAAGGGAGGGGATGCACAGTAAGGAGAGGTCTGGCCATGTTCCATGTTTGACAGTAAGATATATTTGTCTGTCCCTAGTTTAAAAGGAAGCGTCTCCCATGTATCCATAAGGTGTGTCGTACAGCTAGGACTTTCCTTTTTTCATTCAAAACACTAGTTAAATGGTGGGTATGTCTAAACATTTTCTTAGTCATTAGTGAGACAGGGTTGGTATTACACACTGAGAGTCAAGCATAACAATATGATGACAAAGGACCTACAACACTGTTATCCAACTCCAGCTACGCAAAAATTGGAACTGAACTGGAGTGAATACACAAAAAAGACACACAGAGGGAACTCAATTTGGGAAAGAATATCACTGCATTGCTTCTTACAAATTCACTGCTCAATGAAGCATGGAATAGCCTTAATAAAACATGCAATTTAGGGGCAGTATTATCCAGATAATGGCTTTATCCCTGAGAAAGTGTTGGGACACAATGACATAAAAGAGGAACTGAAGCATGAGTTGCCAGTGTGCCACAGCAGCAAATCACTACTCATCTCCCAAATCAGAGCTTCAAAAACTCTTTTGGATCTGTAAAGTCCTTCTACCCTGTACGTCTTATACAAAAGAAATTAATAACCACATGTATAGAGGAACTGAACATAATTTTAGCTTAGGTAAAATCAATCATATGTACAGAATAACCCATTTATGGTCAAATATAGTTGCATAGAAATTGGTTCTTTTGTATTTTGGCAAGCTCTTGCATGTTATGTTTAGTATTTTCAATTCAATTGGTCTTTATTGGCATGGAAAACAGACTTTACATTGTCAAAGCAAGTGTGAAAAAAAAACATGTACATAAACAGAATAACTGTGCTATTTAAATATATTGATATATGAACAGACAAGCAAAATAAGATGAGACTTGAGTTTGAAAATACAAATACAGTCTCTATCTGCAGAACAGGCCAGTGAGTATGAACATGTTAAACTAAGCTAGAGAAATAAATAAAATGCTACTAAAAAACACAAAGTCTGATCAACAATTTTCAATCAAATTTAATTAATTCAAATTAGTTTAAACATAACCTAATCCTGTACTATGCTGTAGAATTGACTGTTCATTTGCTGTGATCTCTGCTACCTTGAACTTCAGATATGCTGCTGTGGTAATGTCACTGTAAGGCAGTTGCCTTTTTTAAAAAAGGTAGCAAACAGCTTCATTTGTATCCATGATTTTCCCATTGAATCTAAAACACTTCCACACAACTTCTCAGATGGATTATCCGTTCAGCACGGCTTGTTAGTTTCCTCCATGTTGCATTAACAAAGACAACCATGCAAGCCTACATTGGTTTACTAATGGGATAACAGAGTATGGAACATATCAGAGTGACAAATGCCCGCCGCTCGAGTACAAGGCCTGACCTATTATACTTATATATAGTATTTGGTATATAGTAATTTACCAAATATAAAGAAATTTCCCAATATTCAAATGATAGTGACTACCCTATGTGTTCATTCAAAAATTAGGTCTACCCTGAAATAGTGGTAGACATCTGTGCTTAAAAATGAAAAATCCACCTACAACAAACAGGTGTGGCCTTCAAGCTGCCATAATAATGGTCCTTACAAACATCAAATATGGAAATGTTCCGTATTTGTATAGCACCTTTCTAGTCTTTTCCACCACTCAAAGCGCTTTTACACTACATCTGCATTCACCATTCACTCACATTTATACACTGAGCCTAAGTGCTCAAACAGAAACTAACATTCATACCCTGGCGGAACAGCCGACCTTCCGAATAACAGGCAACCCACTCTACCTCCTGAGCCACAGCCGCCATAAAAGCAGATGTAGCTTCAGAGCATCAGAGCACCTCCACTGGCAAATAGGCCAGTCAGGAAGGGGGAAAGAGGAGTATGAGGGAGGACTCGGATAAGATGCAAATGTCTTGCATGGATAAGGAAATCTTCAGAATGAATTGTGGTGATGCCCGTAGTTGGGAGGAGCATTCCTATGACAGATGGTACAGGCTAGGCAGTGTGTTGTGTTAGTGAAGAAGCATAAGGTACTCTCTAGATGATCTCATCCACCAGCGCCAAGCCCAGACGGAGGTGTAAATGCTTCTCAGCATAATGCCAGAAATGCCAGAGAAAGTGGCACCACTGATATCACCAGCACAAAAAAAAAAAAAAAAGGATGAGCCTGTGTGTTATACTATATCTTATGTGACTTCAGCATTTTATTCCACAACCTTACTAATACACCTTTCTAATGTATCACCACTACTGAGAACTGAGCATTTTATAAATCAAAATCACAATCACACCAGTGACATTCACCATAACATGTGTCATTCATGCATACAATTTACTTTTAAAATAAATTCAATCATCAAATAGCTCTTTCCTCACATATATTTTCACAACTGAGGAAAAGCAAAGATGCAATAAATTGCCTCTTATTTCATTACTTAAAATTGAGTTTGACCATTAATTTGTCATTGGATTATTTCCATACATCTATAGTACACTGAAGTGAGGGAAAAGTATGGAAAATGTTAAAAACACATACCTTCTTCAAAAATCAGAAATATGTAGGAATTTAAAGTCCTGGCCTTCTATGACACTGGGTTCTTCCTTGGCTCTGTGCCGCACTGTCACACTGTAAGTGACGGGGAAATGCAGTGGATTACCACTGGAGTCCATGAAAAGAGAGATCGAATTATCCCACCCATCTCATGGTTTGCTTGTGCATGCCTCCACTCCTCGGCTGTTTTGCTGCAGGTTGGGTTGCTGCAATGTCCTCACACTTTCAGCAAATACTGTGCACCGTGTTGCCTCCGACTTCAAACTGGACTTTTTATGCGAGGATCAAATTTTTTAATAAGATGTGTACTGATATTAATCATACACAAATTTGAATCAGATTTCAACATTGGACAAAACCAAAACCCGCCACACGGTTTGTGATGAGGGTGCTAGATTGTCTGATGGTGTCAAGCTGGCTGCTTTGCCAATATAGTATACAAGATATTTTAAACCACAAATCAGCTGAATGGGCATTTATTCTACAGTTAATATATGCACTGAATCTTAAACTATCTAAAATGCTAAGGACACCCCAAAAAGACTAACACTAACAGCAGACATTGCACAATACACTTGCCACACAATGCCAGTATTGTGTGGAAAGATGCTAGCTCCTGGTTTACAGTGACATCCGTCTCAATTTGCAGATCACAGACCACATACATAGTGGGGGGTCTGAGCTGCCACAGAGACCAGACAACTATATTAGCAGACTGAAAACAATCACTTTAAAGACACACAACAACAGTGTCCTTGGCCTTGAGCAACTTTTATTTACACATCATCTGAGGCACAGTGGGAGCCACATTGACTTGGCTTTAAGGGCTCTTGACGATCCCCAGTAGCCATAAAAGTGTCTCTCATTTCTGGAAAAAAATAAACCACTATATATAGCATTGCCAAAAAATGTTTTATGTTTTCAGTGCAGCAACTGATGTTTACCTCAGCCAACTATAAATGTGAGCTCTTTCAAGCACACCGACTTGAGACAGCAACGTGCGGCAGATTGAAACTGACGGAGAAGCATTTGTCAGATGAGTAGATTCTATAGATCTCTTTCTTGCACTCTCCCTTTTACACCATCACAAAAAAGCACAAGCAAAACCAAATCTGCACGCCTGCCTACACACACACACACACCTGCCTCATCAATGAGGTAATGTCAAGGTAGCTCTCTATTATTCAGTAAGCCAACATATCAAACTATCTCTCTAATAAGCACACATGAGATTTGACAGCCATGCATAAAAACTGCTCTGTTTACACTGAATATTCATAGCCGAGTGAAATAAATTAAAATGCTTCCTACCTCTGTTAATTGTCATTCTGGCAGTGTGGCGGTGCTAAGCACAAAGAAGTGAAAAAGAGCACCAGAGGTAGGCTGAGGTGAATGAGGAGTGGGAGAAATTAAGGCAACTTTAAAAACTGAAACAGAAAAAACAAAGATCCAGAAAAAGTAATTGCAAAACAATTTGTCAAAGTAAAGTCAGGAGGATGACTACAGTAAAGAAGGACAACATACTCCGAACTCATCTGATATGAGGGGTTCATATACACAAGAATATGTTGCTCCCATTCATCACACAGGCTCAACATGTGGTGAATATAAGAATCCAAAGCAATGTTTTCTTCCATCGCTGCTTTGTCAATGAATGATTGCCAGGGGAGGCAGGAGGCATGGCAGACATGAAGGGCTCTTGCAGCAAGGAATGGGAGGGAAGATGTGGTTTTGATTTAGAATTCAGACTGAAAATCCATCAAGATTTGCTCAACAGATGCGTCTGTCAAGCAGGGGCGACACACAAAGTGGACTGCATAATCACATTCTCTTTGACTGTAGCGGGGCACAGGTATGTGTATATGTCTGTGTATATTTGTGTGCATGTGCATGGCCGTGCATATCTGCTTCGAAGGCAAAGACAAAATCTATATTCATTACTGGACTTGCCCTGATATCTGAAAACTGCTAGAAAGCAACCAGGTGTTGCATTGTATGCGTGTGTATATATATAGAACGAATACTGTGTGCGTGTGTATGCGTGTGTTTAGCCTTTGGAGTGGGAGACCTGGGTTCGATTCCAACTGTGACACGTCCACCACTGTGTCCCTGAGCAAGACACTTGCTCCAGAGGCGTGTGACCTCTGACATAGATAGAAATTGTAAGTAGCTTTGGATAAAAGCATCTGCAAAATGAATAAATGTTAATTTAACTGTACAACTAAGAATTATGCCTTTACATTTAGTGATTTAGCTGACACCTTACCATTGCTAGCCTTCATCTCAACTAGCAATCATGATTTACGTTAAATGCTAAGATTATCTGCATTATCTAGCACTTATTTAACTTAGCTAACTTATTTTTTCCTAAACTACAAGGATCATCTATTCAACTGCGGTTGACATTTTGGTTATGCAGGATTTACTTTCGTTAAGGGCATTGTAGAGGTGGATCTTCCTCACATTACCATTTTCCTCTTTTCTGTTTGATGATTCTGCCGGTGTCAAAGGTCAGGCTGGAGACTGTGGGTGTTGAAAGTGAACATCAGTTACTATCTATTTCAGCTCCACCTCCGAAGTCTTAAAAGTCAACATGATGAGCGAGCGTTGAGCAGTTGCGCTCATCAAAGCCTCGTGCTTGCATTTGTGCAACAGGAACAGAAATCTTGCCTCGCAAGGAGGCTCTTCCACTTGCAGATAGTGCCCAGTTTTTATGTACGCAGGTTTTGAGACAAATTAAATGCCATATGTTACCAAGTACTTGCGATGCATGAAGTGTCAAAACCTTTCAGGTGACTTCCTAGAAGAAGTTCTTGCTCCATTTCTTGGGCTGCCGCCTTCTGGTTTGTTGGTTGGTTGATATACTCTTGTCCAACCAAATTCTCATTGGTCGGACAATCGCTGGTGTTACTACTATTTACTTCATAAGGAGAAGGCTGATTCTTAATCCATTA
Organism: Micropterus dolomieu; assembly: GCF_021292245.1. Lineage (NCBI taxonomy): Eukaryota > Metazoa > Chordata > Actinopteri > Centrarchiformes > Centrarchidae > Micropterus > Micropterus dolomieu. The sequence continues at coordinate 29,648,630 of NC_060167.1, forward strand.
TTTCCAGGAGCAGAAGGGACATACAGTGAGGAAAATAAGTATTTGAACACCCTGCTATTTTGCAAGCTCTCCCACTTAGAAATCATGGAGGGGTCTGAAATTGTCATCGTAGGTGCATGTCCACTGTGAGAGACATAATCTAAAAAAAAAAAATCCAGAAATCACAATGTATGATTTTTTAACTATTTGTATGATACAGCTGCAAATAAGTATTTGAACACCTGTCTATCAGCTAGAATTCTGACTCTCAAAGACCTGTTAGTCTGCCTTCAAAATGTCCACCTCCACTCCATTTATTATCCTAAATTAGATGCACCTGTTTGAGGTCGTTAGCTGCATAAAGACACCTGTCCACTCCATACAATCAGTAAGAATCCAACTACTAACATGGCCAAGACCAAAGAGCTGTCCAAAGACACTAGAGACAAAATTGTACACCTCCACAAGGCTGGAAAGGGCTACGGGGAAACTGCCAAGCAGCTTGGTGAAAAAAGGTCCACTGTTGGAGCAATCATTAGAAAATGGAAGAAGCTAAACATGACTGTCAATCTCCC
>NC_060167.1:29649283-29649994 GCF_021292245.1 Micropterus dolomieu
TCAGATGAGACCAAAATAGAACTTTTTGGTCATAATTCCACTAACCGTGTTTGGAGGAAGAAGAATGATGAGTACCATCCCAAGAACACCATCCCTACAGTGAAGCATGTGGGTGGTACCATCATGCTTTGGGGGTGTTTTTCTGCACATGGGACAGGGCGACTGCACTGTATTAAGGAGAGGATGACCGGGGCCATGTATTGCGAGTTTTTGGGGAACAACCTCCTTCCCTTAGTTAGAGCATTGAAGATGGGTCGAGGCCGGGTCTTCCAACATGACAATGACCCGAAGCACACAGCCAGGATAACCAAGGAGTGGCTCTGTAAGAAGCATATCAAGGTTCTGGCGTGGCCTAGCCAGTCTCCAGACCTAAACCCAATAGAGAATCTTTGGAGGGAGCTCAAACTCCGTGTTTCTCAGCGACAGCCCAGAAACCTGACTGATCTAGAGAAGATCTGTGTGGAGGAGTGGGCCAAAATCCCTCCTGCAGTGTGTGCAAACCTGGTGAAAAACTACAGGAAACGTTTGACCTCTGTAATTAACATTAACATTGATTTTCTCAGATGTTCAAATACTTATTTGCAGCTGTATCATACAAATAAATAGTTAAAAAATCATACATTGTGATTTCTGGATTTGTTTTTTAGATTATGTCTCTCACAGTGGACATGCACCTACAATGACAATTTCAGACCCCTCCATGATTTCTAA
>NC_060167.1:29650014-29681762 GCF_021292245.1 Micropterus dolomieu
AGATGTTCAAATACTTATTTGCAGCTGTATCATACAAATAAATAGTTAAAAAATCATACATTGTGATTTCTGGATTTGTTTTTTAGATTATGTCTCTCACAGTGGACATGCACCTACAATGACAATTTCAGACCCCTCCATGATTTCTAAATGGGAGAACTTGCATTGTAGACATGATGTATTTTAATTTTGAGTGAGAGGTTATATTATTATATATATATTATATAAAACATTATTCAAATATATTTGACTCAACAAATGTGTTTCTATTTTACTAATCATGTGGTTTAATAGACTATAAGACTTATAAGACAGGAAGTCAAAGCACTACCAGAAGCACTACAACTTTGAACTCATCCAACCTAATAGAAACTGCTAGGCCTAACTTACTGAACATTTACACAGTTCCATACTAACTGACGCCATGTCAAAGAACCAGCACAAAGCGTTGCATTGACCAGCCATGTTTATGTTGTTTTAGTGTTTATTTTGTAAGATTGAGCCAATTACTATGGGGGATTATTAGACGACCAGCTGGTGAAAGCCAGGTTTGGAATTTTGCCATGGCACAGGGGAACCCCGTACTCTTTGCGACAAGTGCCATGGGATCTTTAAATGACCACAATGAGTCAGGACCTCGGTTTAATGTCTCATCCAAAGGACAGTGTCCCCATCACTGCACTGGGGCATTGGGATCTTATTATTAGGACCAAAAGGAAGACTGCCCCCTACTGGCCCACCAACACCACTTCCAGCAGCAACTTAGCTTTCCCAGGAGGTCCCCCATCCAGGTACTGGCCAAGCCCAAAACCTGAACATTAAGCGTTATTTGAAGCCAAATAAATAACAGGAGTAGTACATTGGATGCCAGTAACATGTTTTTTTATGTTGCTTTTTTGGAACTCTACTGCAGCACAACATCAGCGAGTTTAAGCTTGTTGTTGAAAGATCGATCTACTTAATACTCACTGGGGTGTGTGTGTGCTGTATGTGAATTTACTTGATAGACATACTTGACAGCTACGTGTACAAAAGAAATGCTCAAACTGCAGGAAATAATTTGTTTGGCAATGTTGTGTAACTTTGATTAGTGCCCATTTAGGCTACCAGGTACAGTTGAGTGTACTCAGGAACTGCGGCCAATTCAATTACCGGTAATCTAAATGTAGTATAAGAGTAGGTAGAATTTCAAGCGACCAAGAATTTATTTGGTTTCCCAATCAACATTACCCTCTACCCACCTCAAAGCAGGTATGCCTTTGCATAGGGCTAGGCGATATGGCCAAAAATGTTATCACTATAAAAAGTTTCTTTTGATACCGATAATTATCACGGTAAGTATCAAATCGTTATTTCTTAGTGTTTAAAGGCTGTGAGTTTTTTTTTTTAATCTTTTATGTACAAACTGACAAACAATAAAATGAGGCCCCAAATTTCCACCTGGCAATCCCAAGGAGACAACGTGTAATGACAAGAGATAGTTTAGGTTTCATCTGCCAATTTGACTTTTTATTAATAATACTGCAGTGTACACATAAATTACAGTTTGTGTAATCGGCCAGTAAAGTTACCAGGCAGAAACGAGTTTAATTTCAAATAGGGATGTAAACGATTAATCAATTATCAATTAATTATCGACAAGAATTTGCTCGATTAAATTAAATGAATTGTCGGCTAATTGAACATTGCCAACGTGACACGAGATTCTCGCGGGCGGCGAGAGACCCGACACAAACTTGAGGCGGCAAAAAAGAAACCAAACATGAGGCTGTCAAAACGGAGTGGAGTGTCGGAGCATTTCAAGTTAATTAATGATGACAAAGGCGCCCAATGTAAACTTTGCGGTACTACGATTAAGTACAACAGCTCTACGAGTTCGCTAAGATACCACCTTCATAACTTGCATGCAGCCGTGTTGCAGGGAGGAAGTCTGTCGCCTTCACAACCTACAATCGCTGCTGTGGTGGGAAGGGGAGTATGTGACCACAGGAAAGCGGAGGGCATTACTCAGGATTTGTGGCATGATCGATAGAAAAGATATGATGCCAGTTAGCACCACTGATGGTGAGGGATTTCGGGAGTTAATACACTTCATGGAGCCAGGATATAATATCCCTTCTCGAGCGACCATAACTACCCACTTGGAAGCACGCTACAAAAACAAGAAGGCTGAGGCACAGTTAGCTGCGGCTAATGTGGCTCTGACGACAGATTGTTGGACGTCACTGACTACCGAAAGCTACATTACAATCACTTGTCACTACATTGAAAACGACTGGCAGGTAAAGTCAGCAGTCCTTCTGACGGAGAGCCTCTCAGAGAGACATACAGCTGATAATTTAGCTGACAAACCCAACCAGGCTGTGGAGTCATGGGGACTCACCGGGCGTGTAATGGCCTGTGTGCATGACAACACTCGGAACATTGTCTGAACAAACAACCCCGCACGAGTCAGTTGGAAATCAGTTTCTTGCTTTGCCATACTTTAAATCTGGCCGTCAACGATGGATTCGCTGCTGCTGGTGTCAACCGAGAAATTGCAGCTGCTGGAAGGTTGGTCAAACATTTCAACTACAATAAAACATCAATTGAGCAATATAACATGCATTTTTATTCAGTACATAAGCAATATTTTGTTTTTTATGTTAAAGACACTATTGATACCGTGAAAAATTTACATTCTCAGGAAAATAGCCGCTTATCAGTTAATTGTAAAAAAAAGTCAATCAACTAATGATTAATGAATTAATCGATAATTTGCATCCCTAATTTCAAATATTTAATTGATAAATACATGAAAAATACATATTGCGATAATTATTGTTTAATTGTCCTGCCCTACACTTGCATCATGAGGATTAAACATTTATTTTGTCATCCAGATGGATTGACGATGTGTGTTTACTCAAAGTAAAAATATATACAAAATATATTTTTTAAAAACGTTTGTCCTTCTGACATTATACTTTTTGACACTAATAGGTACTATTTCTAATTAGCTAATTGGTTGAATCATGAGCCTAACGAAGCACTGAACCAAATGTGCTAATAAAAGACACTTCATCAAATATGGTTTTAATGGGCGTTGTGAGTGTGTTAGGTCACTACCACGAAGTGTGGTAGCTTGATCTCTCTGAGGGCACACTTTAAAAAGCACAGAAATAAAATTGCTGCTGAAACATGACTGCAACAAGCCATAGTAGCATCACATTACACACATCAATTATTGATTCTGCCAGCGACATTTACTTGTACTTTCCCCATTTACTACTGAAGAATAAATCAGTATTGTCTTAACTCTATAACCAGGCAAAATATACCTGACTGCCTAAAATGTGTTGAAAGACAGTATCCACAAATGTAACAACAAAAAGGGACAAGATTTTTTAACATAATCAATCAAAAGATTTCGATATTAAAGTTATGCAGCTTCAAGGTCCAAAAGTTAATTCTTCAAAACTAGTGAGTATTGGATCTGGGTCATTGGTTTTGGACAGACAGCAGGAGTTACAATGCCATTCTCTCTGTGTCCCAACGGAGCACACATTACAAAAACTTTGGACTTTCTGATAACTCCCTGCACGGCTCACCCAGTATGGGGCCACAGAATTCAAACCCTACTTTCCATGAGCCATTAGCTGGTTGTGAGTCACCCATCTGCCACATTGTAAACTCACCCCTAAGAGTTGTCATTCAAGTTAAAAGGGAATCAGTGGTCCATGTCGAATACTTTTTTATGTTTTGATAGAGAAGGAGAAAGATTTTAAGCCATTTGTCCTCAGCGGTAATAGAAGAAATCAATCTGTGTCCATTTTAGGAGAGTTGGACCACTCTACAGTACATGAGAGGAGTTTCTTTACAGCATAGCTGCAATTGAACTGTCAACTTAACCACTTAATGGTTAAGCAAGTGTAGCAGAGAGGATACTATGGGTTGACTGCATGCGTGTGTTTGTGTGCTCATATGGGCAGGCATACCCTACGCATGTCATTCATCGGTGTCTGTTCTTCCACACTTGACTGGTTCATTCTATTGTGTATGCAGGAAACCAGGGGCTCATAGCAGGATATCAGCACCACACAGAAATCCATTGGAGTCGCTCCTGGTCAGTTCAGATACCCCAACCAGCCATATCCCCTGGACGGAGCCATACCCAGTGTCCTCTCTTCAGTGTAAAGCCATGAATTAAAGCTCCATCCAGGGCTGGCTTCACACCCTGCCACCCCCTCACACCCTGGGAGTCCGAGTTTGAGAGTCTCAGTTTGCATGTCAGCCCAATAGATCCCAAATTAAAGGAGGTTACTGATCTCCCCCTCTTTCTCTCTTTCTCTGTCACATTCATGGATGACCGAATGTGGCCCAAGAGTTACATGTTCCTGTGAGAGCATGAAAAGGCACAGTGTGTATCTGAAGAAATGAAGCGTCAGTAGATGCTGGCTTGCGTGCTTTAATAGTGTGCCAGCAATGGGGACAGAATACAAAAAGTGGGAGAAACACACACACACACACACACACACACACATGGACTAGGACACTCTGGCTGACCAAAGCTTAGTGCATAAATGGAGATGAGAAGATAGGGCAGTGGGCAGGGAGAATAGAGGTGCTGATTTACTAAGCCAACCGCAAATTACTGTTAGAACTGCAAAAATTGGTGTTGCTGCATGTTTTCAATTCAACACTCGTGATGTATGTGGCCACAGCCACAGTCGAATTAATTTGAATGCACTGCTGCTATTTAAGACCTGATGCTGGGCTATTTAACACGTGTCCCGTTCATTTCTCGAAAGCAGTGGAGCGCAAAAGAAAGTGTTCTGCTACTGAGCTTGACATACTGGTTGAAGAAACCAATAAAAATATTTCAGAACTGCATGCAATTACCTGTACTGCAGTGGGAAATCCGCAATGATAAATCATTTTCAGCCACCATTTGTATAGAGTTTCTTTCCCTCTGCACAGACAGTTCAACGTGGAATTGTCCTAAAAGTCCTAAAATACATTTTACAATAAACCAAACATGCAATTTGTTTGCAGTGCCACTTGCCAGTTTCGAGGACAAAAATGCAATGCAGCCCTAAAACTATGTCATAACTATGGACAAATGCTCTCTGACTTGATAGCGTCTAAAAAAGCATCCCAAGTTATAAGTAAATCAAACCTTGATTCTGGCCTGGGTCTTATTAAACCGTCTGTTCCATTCCAACTCTTTCGTTCCGAATTTTCTGTCTCTCCATTTCTTCCCTTACCAAGCAATAAAAGGCACTGTCATGAAAATATATATCTTCTTCCTCCTATTCAGTTTATCTTTGTCTGCATTGTAACCAGGGCCACTGAAAGCAGCACCTCAGGCGCTTGAGCCCAAAGGCTGTGGTAAGAGTGGCACCTCGCTGGCCAACAAACCTCTATGCATCAGAAAACTGCTGCTGTAGTTGGAGAGGACACTGAATAAAAAATAAAGCTGAGAGTGGAAATATACACTGTATGTGCTGGGCAGTTTGGTGTGTGGGAGGAAAGTGGAACAGGGAAGGTAGGGAATGGGCTACGCGTGGGTGAATACAAATATATGTTCAACCATCTTCGTTCATGTAGTACAATGTATTAGTGAAGATTTGGGTTACAAGAATAAAAAGAATAAAATTTCCTTGCATGTCATGAGTGTGTGGGGGCAATAATCCAAATTGTAACCAAGGATTTTAAATAAACAAATGATAACATGCAAAACGTGAGAAACTGAACACGAGAGGTTGTGAAACAAATTAGCACAGATGAGTGCGTGATGAAGAACCAAGCAGACACAAGCACTAAGCTCAAAAAGCTTAGGCTTCCACACAGAGGCAAACAGCATAAAGATGGGATTAAACTTGATAAAACTTCTACCCTGATTAACCACAGCCAATTGCACATCCTGTAGCAGGGCCAAAGAGCCACGTAGCACAAATAGGACTGTTAAGGTTTCACAGTGTACATCAGTACAATTTCATACACCCAAATCAAGCTTTACAAAAGCCTGAAACTAACTTGTAATCAACAGTAAATTAATAAGGAATTATCTTATGTGTAAATAAACACCCACGCGCTTGAGGGACAGCTGTGGCTCAGGAGGAAGAGTCGGTTGTACATTAATCAGAAGGTCAGCGGTTCGATCTCCGGTCAGCATGTCAGAGTGTCCTTGGGCAAGATACTGACCCCCAAATTGCTCCAGATGGCTGTATCGTCGGTGTGTGAATTTGTGGTATGAGGTGAATGTGACATAAGCAAAAACACAGTAAGAGTAAAGCAATTTGAGTGGTCAGAAGACTTGAAAGGCTATATATGTCCATTTACCATTTACAGACAATTTCCTATGTATTTCACAACACTATGTGTTGCTGAGCAAAAGTGCACCACAAAATAATGACAACCGTACTTCTTATTCAGGATTATTTTTCCATGTTGTCAAAAGACTGCGATTGGCCAACTATCCAAGGAAGAATAAAATTAAGAGTAGCTGGACTTGGTTGGAGATACTTTAAGGCGTTTCAAATCTCAACCAAGAGACGTCTTGAGTTCTGACTGACTGGTAGAGAAAGTTTAAGTCCAATTGTCATTGATTTTAACCTTCCTAGGATACCTATGACCTGGATGGCTGAGAACCTTCACAGATATCTTGCTAAGCATTTTGGGATGAACTACCTCGGAATGGTACGGGAGTGTGAAAAAATAAAAAATATTCAGTTCCCTACCAGTCAGTCAGAACTGAAGAAGTCTCTTGGATAAATCAACCCGGCAGGAACACGGATAAGAATCGAGCCTCTTATCTTACTTTTTAATTACCGACCCAAATGTGCCCACAGCATTGACACTGCACTGAGAGCTGAATGACATTTCCTTGCTTAAGTCAGAGATTTGTCTGGCTTGTTGTGTTAAATAAACAAAAATGATTTAAAGAAAGTTTTTTTAAAAAGTACTGTAGGATTTTATTATCTGAACCTCAGACATCTTATTGACAACAGTATCAAACCATTTCAAACAACCCACAACCCTAGAGGGCAGGCTGCTCCTTCCTCTGTGGTCGAGTGGACATGGCAATTTATATGCGTGCGTGCGTGCGTGCGTGCGTGCGTGCGTGCGTGCGTGCGTGCGTGCGTGCGTGCGCTCTACTCACTGAGTCTCTTCGCAGCCTCCAGGGCCTCAGAAGCTGTGTCGGCCACATAGAATCGTTGGACAGCCACGCCACTCTCTTGCATCAGCTTCTTGCTCTGGTACTCTTGCAGATTCAGCCACCTCCTGGGACTCAACCAGGTGCACTGGAGGGGAGGGAAGGGAAGGGAAGAATCCGTAAGTGTGACTTGTAAGTGAATGATAGTTAACACAGTGCTATAAAAAGGTACCCATCTCGAGGGTTCCATCATCCCTAATGATAACAGTTTTTCCTCTTCAGCTCAACATCTCTCCAAGCCTGTGCACTCTCTGCTGCTGTGTTTTACATTATACACCAAAACATGTCTAACACCTGCCTCGGAGTGCTCAAGCTACATCGTTTCTCCCCTCCTTGTCCCCCCCCCACCCCATCTCTCTTTCTCCCTCCTTTTCCTGTAATGAGGCAGGCAGCCGGGCCTAAGCTGCAGGACAGCACTGCAGCCGTTTGCTCCATCAGCAGACACAGGCCCTGTCAGCTCCAGCTGTTGTTGCTATTAAAAGGAAATTGGCTTTTTAATGTGACGGGGAGACACAGGCTGTGTTAGAGTTACAATCCTTCCGTCCGCACCAGCACACACCACTATATGCATGCGTATGTGTGTGCGCGTGTGCACGTATGGACATGCACATTTTCACAAGAAAGATCTTCAGGGAGTCGTTACGAAGAGAAATACTATTAAAGTAAAGGGGAAACAAGGATTGCGAGGTAAATTGTGGTTCAGCATGTAAAAGATGCTTCAGAGTGTGTGTTTCCTCACCCAGTGAAGATTAAACTAACATGATAATAACATCAGAATTGCTCTGCATTATGTTGCTGACTGAGTCACATTAAACTGACCTACACTGTTACAGACATTAGTTATTTAAGGACACCAGTATGAACATCATAATGTGCAAGATACTGAACACATGTGCCTCTTACAGGGGCACATGTGCACACTATAATGCAGAAGATAATGACATCTTGTGATGATGCTATTGTATAGTATGTTGTTGTTGTTGGCAAAAACCACCATTATTGTACGCTACTGCACTATTGTTTGTAATACATTATCAATACTACATCAATACAGCAAAATAAAATGCTCCATCCCACCAGCTGGCCTTAAGTCTGCACAGTCGATATTCTGCTGTTAACAACAGTCACTAGTTTTTAAAAGAAGTAGCCTGCTGCTCCAGTTCAGTTCTGTACTTGACAGCAGGAAAAATACTTTCCTGTGGGGAAAAACACACCACCTAAAATATAGCAACTGCATCAAGCAGCGTGTCACATCTCAGAAATGGACCTGCGTTTTCCTATACTGCCAAAAATTACAGCAGTCAAGTGAAATTATTTTGAGACGGGACAAAGACGGACCTGCCGACATGATTCATTTTACAAGATGAAAATAGTGGGGCTGTGAATATTTAGTTAGCCTTGGTATTAGTATCTAAGAATATGGTATTGTGAAAGGAAATTCAAACATGTTGACTAAAATAATCAAAATAACTTTCAGAAAATAGTATCTAAAGTGTAATGGCATTCTTTAATTGAAGTGTTTTCCTCCAACAAATGATATAATTAACAAAACAAAAATTCTAAAATGTCATTGTTTATAAAGTAAAAAAATTGTTACATTCTCATTTATAATAATTCATTCAATATTCAGATACCGCAAGATTACCTTAACAATGTTTGCATGTGTGCATCAGAAATATATGAAAATATGTACGCATGTGTCACATATTACGCTCACTATATCACTAAAACCATATAGCGTGAAAGAATAATAAAGGATTGATTCAAGTGGAACAAAGAGAGAGGAGTTGATCAAGCATTTTTTTAAGACTCTACTTTCAGCAGGAAAAGAAAACTAACAACCAAGAAGACTTGGTGTGTGTTGCATGCACATGTACTGAGTGTGTTTTTAGGCTGTGATTTGATTCAGTGGTGCATGGGGCATGACAAGGCCACTCTGTACCTTTTAAAGTCGCCAGTCACTCCATCAATTCTTGAAGGGGAAAGAACAGTAACACAGCAGCGGGGGGATTGGGAGGGAGTGTATTTGTTCAACATTGCTCCGCCATTAAGTGATGGAGGGAGTGAAATGTAATCCCAAATAACCCTTAATGGTTATAAGTGATTAAAAACTAATGAGCTTGACATGGTCACTTTAATAGGGAAAAGGCAAGCCAAACCGTTTTTTAATCTAGAACTAAGCACAATCATCAGTGGGCCTCAACTGAAAACAAAACCGCATGACTGGTGATTCACAATCCAAGCCAAAACCAACCCTCTCTGTGCCACAGCACATTGTATTAGCTTTCTTCATTCCAACTCCTGCGAGAGCCTGTCGCGAGACATCATTAGAGCCAAAATGGGTTGTTTTCTAGGAGAACTGTACATGCTGATCCATACTGGCCGCTTCTCTCTTACAAAGGAATATGAACATGAATACAGCAATAAGGGGGGGCATCTGCGGGTCACCTCTGCTGTCTTTTCTACAATATCACACTATTCATGCGCTTACTTATTGCAGTGGTTATGTATACATGTGGAGCAATGCCTTCAAGTCCATCCCCCATGGCATTCTATACCAGCCAATACTGATGATGCGACTCTCTCGCAGGGGTCTGTAGGGGTTCAAAGGCAGGGCAAAAATAAACAGCAGGATTGCATTAAGATGTTGCTTGCAATATAAATAAAAGACAACATCTGAAAAAAACAAATATAGCAAAAATGTATTAACCTTTATTTTATATTATTTTGGACAAAAAAATACATTTGGACTATACATATAAATGTCTGTTGTTGAGCAAAACTTGTCTAGAGTGTATGACTTTAAGCATTCACCGTTTTTCAGACTGTCGCTCATTCCTACACGTCCGCTTAGGAGGAACATCTCCCACAGTCTTAACAAGTCAAGTTGCAGAACAAGTTTTCTCTGTTTTGTGGACTCATTTGTCAGGTATACCTGCAGGGGCCCCTCTCTTAAAACATCCACTTCCCTTGCCATTCAAACTGTTCGCCTTGGGAGGATCAGCTCTGCTGCCTGGGTACATGTCTCTATCTGTCAGTCTACCTTTTGGTCTACATTTGACAAAAGATAACAGCAGATGAGAGCCTGTCACAAGGCCAGGTTACACATACTGCAACACTTTAAGCTCAATGCGGACACACTGGTGGTAACATCAGCAATACCACACCCTACAGTCACTCTCAAATCTACTGGTCCAAGCTTTTGCATGTGAAACTCAAAGCAACTCAGTCTTAAAAGTCCACAATCCGTCAGTGACGACACATTACCGTCACTTTTGGCTTCACTTTTAGAGAAACTGAGAGAGATTCAAGATAACATTAGCAGCATAAATCCCCCTGCTGGCTGCAGGCTTCAGCATCACTAATTCATGCATCACTCGTTTTAGCCAACAATTATTTATAGCATTGCTTATATCAATGTGATCTAAACAAAGAGTTAAAATGAAATTCTCAAAAGTACAACAGTTTGGTAATTCTGGCACATTTGATTAAAAAATATCAATTGCAAGTAGAAGTGAAACCATGTTAGCCAATACATAAAAAGTCCAAGTCTTAGACACATGGGAAAATGTTCTAACACCACTGGCCTATTAGCCTTTCCAAACCAGCTAACTAGCAAGCTCAAACCAATTCTCATCAATTAAAATGGTTCCTCTTTAACCCAAAAAAAGGGAAGAGTCACCAGGGTGGGAAATTATCATCAGCCACCAGCCAAATGCTGGTAAATTATGAAAGTGGCTGGTAGATATCAGACACAAAACTAAGATTCACTGTTGAGTGGCTGATGAGTTTGAACATTTATCTGTCAGTGGCTGGTATAAGTTAAAAGTAAATTTTCCACCCTGCGTGAGGATCGGGAGACAAAAAGAGCTATGCAGGGTTCCCAAAATAACAGCTGCTGCTTACTAGATAAGTCAAGTGGGGCTGGAGGTGTCCCTCTAGGCACTGACAGTTACCTTGGGCAAAACACCAGAGAATAGAAAGGAACCTAGGGCGCTTTCTATTATGTACCAGATCCACAGACAAGTTGTATCAAAAATGGGCTCACCGTAATAATAAAAAAAAAAAATTCCTTCATATTCAGCCTCCATGGAACGAGTTATCCAGTGATGTATTTAAACTTTACAACTGTCTGCTGATGTTGATGTCAATAAACCTTTATTCAAAAGCAAAGTAACAAAAACATTTAGAAATTTTCTTTTCCCAGATTGGAAAATACTTGGCTCATTTTATAACCTTTGTGGTTAGTGTAGCCTAGTTGAAGTTATTTAGTTGCTACAGACACACAACCTTTATTTGTTGCCAATCAAGATCTCCAATCTATCACCTCATACAACTTTAATGGTGGTACATATGGAGAAACCATTAGCAGGTGAGCCATCCATCCATCCATCCATAGTTGATAAGATCATGTCTAGTGATCCCACCCAAACTTCGTAAGCATACTTAAGAGATTTTACCTTCAGATAAGCCACCGAAAAACAACTCTGGCCCTCTATATTTTACAGTGAACTCTTTGTTTATAATTAGCCCCTGTCTTAATATTGTTTTGTTTTAATGTTGTTACATTTATAACATTCCAAGTTCCTTGTTTTTAATTTATATTGTGAGTACTGAAGCTGAAGACAATTTTCCACATTGTGTACAACTGAGTTCACCAACTAATGAATTGAACCATGTTGCCACACTAGACTAGTAAGTATAGACTGCAATGTGAATGCATTGCAGTCTATACTTACTAGTCTAATGGTGAAAAATCTAATCACAAATTGCTATTTTTTACTTGATGATTTTTACAGTGTCATAATAACCAAAATAAATATTTTAGTCAGTAAAAAAAACAATAAATATATGCCTCAAATATGCTATATTCAAAGTGGATAAACTAGCACTTGGCTTCACTTCACATTCACTTCGTTTGTTTGTGACAATGCAGGTGATATTACAACATGGAAAGCAAAAACAAACCATAATGATAATACACACATGATACAGTGATATTCATAAATGATGAATTATGAAGTTATTGTATGTTTAACAGGTGTCATTTGTGTGAACTGACTATATTGTAAATACTGTAACTGTTGACTGATATTAGGATAATGTTGAGATTCTTTTATTTTTACCTGGCTGCCATTAGTGATGATCTGAGAGACGACAGATGACTGACTGGTTGTATTAATTAACTTTTGAACTTCACCTGTGTGGGAATCATTGGGTCCTATGTGAATGTTGTATTCTTAATTATGCTCTGATGTTGGCCTGATGCCAAAATCTCACGTATTAATGAGCACTGAACTGTAACAGATATTTTCTTGTATTTACTACTCTCTCATTGTGCTATGAATACTTTCTGACATGTACAGGTACTCTTTACTTCTTAAATGTCATGGCACAGTGACGTAAATCTATCAGCAATCCATTGCGTTCCACATCTTTTGCTCTCCACACGGACTGTTAAGCCCGCTTAACCATCTGGTTAATACTTTACGGAATACAAACGGCTTCCAAGACCAAAAAATATTGTCTCTAGCCGACAGATTCTGCATTTATATGCAGATATCAGTTTGCAGAGATTAGAGGCATTGTGGTAGGTTAGTGGTTAACACACATACTATGGTCACAACATCCCTTTGTTACACGTCTTCCCCATCTCAAATAAAGGCATACAATGTCAAAAAAATACTTTAAAGAAAATATGTGGTTCTTTGATTTAAAAAAAAAATACAATGTACGGGGAGAAGTCAACTCTGATTCCCACTCAGTATTCTGGTAAGAAACATCCAATCACACAGATTCAAATTCTGTTTAATGCGTGGCTAACGGTGATCCCATAATACATTTAATAGTTTCAATCCATCCAGTTTCAGACTGTGGGTCAGTGCTAGTGGAATTCATGAATCAGTGTGTAGTGTTTTGCATTGACAAACTATTATGACTTTGCTATAGCTCTGAATTTCACATTTGGCTGGCTTTACCCCCAGAGCGATGTCGGCTGAGGCTCATAGGTAATCAGAGCTATTTTCCATCCTACACTGACAGAAAAAACTGGACATGTTAAAAGCAAAGATGAAATAAAAATGGACAAAACATAAACCTATAGTATTGTGAAATTATTAAGGAGACAGGAACAGGATAACAAAGAAAAATTATGGGAATTTACAGTGTGACTAAATAATTCCATCCACGGCAGCTCTGCTGATTGTGCAACTCTATACTTACAGAATTATACACTATATTAGAGGTGTGGAAAATAATTGATTTTTAGATGCATCACGATGCAGACTTGGACGATTATGAATTGATTATCTGGAGGTTAACTGATAACGTAATGTTGACAGAACAAAAAAGGCGGAAATGCGGAAGTGCAGCGCACACAACGGAGACGTGTGTTCTCCCTGTTCGACACAGTTTTTGAGTGAGTGACTGCTGCTACTAAAATTTCACATGTTCAATTAAGTCAATGCGTAACTAATCAATAATTTTCACCCGCACACTGTGCAGCGTGGTAGCGCTTAGCTAGCGTCCTCTCCTCCTTCTTCAAAGGACAGCTACGTGACAGGTGGCAGTAGGTGACGGTGAAAGCAGCAGAGCAGAGGAAAATATGAATGCTACATTTCAGTCTGGCAGTAAATGTACAGTGTAGGTCACTGTGTGTCCGTTTATTAAAGTCTGTCTGTTGTTTTCCAACTGCTGGATAAGTTAAGGCAGTTAGCGCTAACGTTAGCTAACATCTCCTCCTCAGACTGCGGTCTGGAAGCTGAGCAGGACGCTTTCTGGCTGCTAGTTAAGTCATTCATCCACATATCGAGTACACAAATGAACCAAATGCCGTTTCTCAAGGCCCACGGTGCTCAATACAAGATTACAATAATCAACTTGTGCGTAGTTCAACCCCCATCTGAATATATACTAGCAGCAGCATCAGAGAGCAGCATCAGAAATAAAAATACAGCAGCAGAGGTCAGTAATAATGCTGTAATAATGTAATATCGCTAAGCAATGTTAGCTACATTTATGTGAAGTAACATTAAATATCTTTTCATATATTTCATTACTACCTACTTTTTTGGATTGTTGTTGAATACTTTGCTTTAAAAGTACCAAGTAGCTATCAGATAGTGAAGTCATGATACTGCTGAGGTCTTGACAGGAAAGGAATAACCCGAGCGCTACATGTCTGCCCTGGAAGAAGGCAGCAAGTGGCAAATGGCAGTATGGCAGCAAGGCAGGCAGGCAGCTGGTCTGTTGTCCCCCTGAGACACTCTCTCTACAGTAATTATCATCGGCAGCACTCTAGAGACAATCCTACCCAGTCCTTCTACCTACTGCTCCACTTATTCTTAATACACACACAAAGAAGAGGAGAATAGACACACAATGGATGTGCTGTGCACTCTGGTGAGGACACACTATGGCACAAACAAAGTTGTAAGCTCTGACATGGGCCTTAGATCGCATAAATATTCACAGCAAACTCCTGTACACACAAAAGCACTCAAGATATTTCTCATGAATGCATCCAAGTGACAAGAAGTGGGATGCAGCAGCAAGAGAGAGTTGGAGTGGTGACATGATAAACAGCAATATTTTCTATTATTATATGGTGATGAGGAGAAAAAAGGCAAAAAAGACATTTAAGGAACTGGCCTCATTCATTCTGTAAATCAAAATAGACAGGACTTCTCAGTAAAGGGGGAAAAAACTGCAAGGTGGAAACTGGAAACGCACGCATTCACATCATTAACATGCCTTTATGAATCAAAAGGCAGAACTCCGTCTCGTTTCCAGTATGTTTTCAGCCACTCTGACACAGCACTTGGCTCACTGTCGATATGCCAGAGGCAGGTTCTAAAAACCCCCACAGAACACAGCAAAACCCTTTACTGCAAAATTCCACTTAGGCAAAAGAGAATGAAGCTGAAGTCATATTAAGATAGCACATAAACAGCGACATAATTTTGCTTTCAGCGGGCATGCAGCAAGTCTTTACTTTCAGTTAAGGTGAATTGCTTGATTAATGGCTCAAAATAAAAATAAAATCTTAAAATATTTTGTATATGTATGTACTATGTATTTGGTTTTGCAGAAGAGTCAACAGATAGATACATAGACAGCAAATTTCAAAAGGTCGCATATTTTATATTATAAATTATATTACTGCCATGTATTATTATTATTATTATTATTATTATTATTATTATTATTATTATTCTTACTGTAGCCCTAGTAATGTTACTAAAATTCAGAAGTCTGTTCTCTTGACACAATAAACCAATATAATAACATTTTGTAACATTTAGAGACAATTAATTAATGAAGTTGTAATGGTCTCATCTTCTGTAAAGACATTTAACAAGAACCAACATTAAAGGTGACGCAGCATATAAACACAATTTGATCAAAAACTACGGGGTGGGACAAACTTAAGATAAATGCAAAGAATACAGGAGAAGACAAACTGAACAACTAACAAGACAACAACTAACTATGACATTTCCTAAAACAAAATTGTGTTGACATTCATGAGTAAACAAAATAAAAAAAGATCAAAGAAATCTTTGAACATTGAAATGTGCTGAATAAACATTGTCACCATCCTGCTCTCTCCACTGAAGAGTGGCGGTGCCCTCACACAAAGACACAGAAAGGACAGACAGTGCTATGGCAGAAGCTGCATCATGCCAAGTCCTTGTCACAGCTGTACTGATTCACGAGCGGCACTCAAGGACAAAATCTTGGTTTAGTCAACGCTACTCCCAAAACATTTCTTTGGCTGGTCCACATGGTATTCACCACAGCATCATGCAACATCAGGACTTCCTCCTAAGAGGCACAAAATTGTGCATTCTCATGTTTGGTTGAGAGCAGCATGCACAATGTCAAACCACACTTACTGTGAGAAGTGTCATCACAGTGAGAGGAAGTCTGATCTTGGCACTTGGCAAAGTCATTTCGAGACATGCCACTACTTTGTCGTTTGCCCTTCTCTTAAACTTAAGGAGTCAATATCCTAGGGCTAATTTAAAGCAGTTGTCTTTATCACTATGAGAGAGAGTGGAACAATGTCAAAAAGTCACCATCTGACAGAGTAGTTCTGGCTCACTTGGAAATTTATTAGAACCATAAGCCTAAATTTACAGGGGAAGGTTACAAAGCTGGCAATCACCTTTGATCAGGCCCATAAACAGCAGCCAGTCAATGCTGCGCTGCTCGTTAATCTGTCATTCAAAAATTCAAAGGGTTGACGGCGCAGGTCAAAAAACGCATTTGTTTCTTGAAAGGAAGTGAAGCCAGACAGGAGCCAGCCGATAGGGAGTGAAGATGTGATTCTGCCCTGGCAGTTGGTAACGCTAAGGGAACAGTCTCTCTAACACAGGCTATTTATCTAACTAAGGACGTCAGCACTGTGGTTCTAGAAATCCAGCCAACGCTGTCTCGTAGCGATGCCATAAAATTCATACATGCTAGTGTGGGGCAACAGTTGATTTCAATAGTAATTCATCTCATCATCATGCATAAAAACACAAGTAGTTAAAAGCATTGATTAATTTGATTCCTCAGCAATTGATTGTGAATATGTAAGGCATATTGTGATGTATGCTGATATTGAATTAAATCCTTAAAATTACTGTGATCTTAATTTCACCTATATTAGTGTAAAAACGGATAAGACATAATGCCTAGATGTAGAGCTGAAACAACAGGTTGATTAATCCATTGACAAAAAAATGTTTTGGCAACTATTTTCAGAAGTAGAATGATCATTTCACTAATTTTTTAAGCAAAAAAAGCAGAAATTCACTGGTTCCAGTATTTATCAACACAGTATATATCCATTTGACATTTTATAGACCAAACAATTATTTGATTAACCAAGAAAATAATAGGTAGATTAATCTATAATGAAATAATTGTTAGTTGCAGCCCTACTGACATGTATGCAAACCAATACAGCTATAACCTAACTATTACCTTTGTGACCCTTAGCATTTGTTTTTTTAAAATAAGTGTTGATTCAACTCATTAGTGAGGAAATTGTTCATTATATAGCAGGGGTTTTCAATGTGTAAGGCAGTGAGCCTCCCTTCAGAGAAAATAGTCACCTGGGCCTCCTCAATTTTAATAAAAAGCATGATATTTAATTATTAATAAAAAAACTCCACTCTGTGTTTAAATAAAGACTTGAAACCATAAAGACTTTTGAAAAGTTTATTTTGAACACTCAAATCTTAACACGATCTCTCTCATTTTAATATAAATCAATATGGTCGATGGTTAATAATTAGTATATAGGTTAATACCTATTTGTGCATGTTTCTGAAGGAAACATCCAAAATTTAACTAATATCAGTCACTTTTTTAAGAAAACAGAATGAATAACATGATAATTTTCTTCTCTACCTTAATGTGAGCAGTGATTCTGCGTCTTCACTGCACACAGACGGTGGATGTGGGGCTGTATGTCGTCCTCCACCTGCAGCCATACTTGCTTTTAATCAGGTTCAACGCAGAAAACCCGCACTCACACGTACAAGTAAGAGGATGTGAAAGAGATAAGTACTTTTATGGCCCTTATGGAGAGGGACAGGAACTCTGTCTCCACAGACAACCGTAAGTGCTCAAACGACACTTGACGCATCTTCTGTTGTACTTCCATACTAGAGCTCAGGTCAAGTAGGGCCTCCTCCTCTTCGATGCTCAACCCATTGCGGGGCTCTGCAGGGAAGGTGAATGGATTTCGAACTCAGTAATTTGCGATGGTGTCCTCTCCAAAAAAATCCCCAAACTGCTTATGCAACCCCTTCAAATGCGCAGTGGCCATCTGCTGCACAGTGGCAACAGAGAAGTCCTGCCTTCTACAAAACCTCCAAGGTTGGAAACATTTCCATCGAGCCCTGTTCAACACGAGCACACCACAGGTCCAACTTTTTCCTGAATGCATAGACTTTGTCGTGTACCAAAAAGACATTGCACTCCTTTCCCTGCAGAGAAGTGTTGAGCACATTAATCCTCTCGAAAATATCAGATAAACAGGCCAACCTTGCCACAAAAGTCATGTCCTCCATGTGTTGATTTCGTCAAGAAATAGCAGGACTTCCTCACGCAAGTCACACTGGTGGGTGAGGACCTTGCCCCGGGACAACCAGCGGACGTCAGAGTGCAGGAGTAGCTGGTGGAACTGTGCGCCCATCTCATCGCAGACGACAGAGAACAGACGAGCATTCAGGGCGCGGGATTTAATCAGGTTCGGTATTTTTACTGCGGCACCCAGGACCGCATGCAGCTCCTTGGGCATTTCTTGGCCGCCACTACCTGTGACTACCTGTCTATGGATGATGCAGTGACTCCAAACAGCTGCGGGAGCAACGTCTTGCACGCGTTTCACCAGACCACTGTGGCGGCCTGTCATTGCCCTGACCCCCTCGCTGCATATACCACAGCATCACTTCCAATCAATGTTGTTATCCTCCAAGGCCTTGAATAATTCTTCTTCTGTGGTGTCAGCTGTCAGAGAAGGACAAAACACACACTCCTCCTGGACATTGAGCTCTCGGATGTAGCGCACATAAGTCATTAGCTGTGCGCAGTTAGCCACATTGGTGGACTCTTGGGAGTCTATTTGAATGGAGAAGTAAGGACTCTCACTAATACCATTCGATACCTGCTCCTTCACATCCAATGCCATGTCAGAGATCCGGCGCTGGACAGTGTTGTCAGACAAGGGGATGACACTCAACTTAGCTGCGGCAGCTTCTCCCATCATCACCGAGCACATATCCTTTTGCAGCAGGTGGGAGTAATGTTTCGCCAATGTTGTGCGGCATCCCCGCTACACAATATGATGCTTCAGTTGCCTTGCAGTTTGAAGTGTCTTTAGTTCTTTTAGCTTTTTACTAAAAAACTCAAGCGGCTTAGACACCGAACTTTGGTGCTTGGTCTCCAGATGCCTGCAGAGTTTGCTATCGTTAACAAGCACCTCTTTACAAACCACACATTGTGGCTGTGGAGCATCGGCAGGCCCGGTAAAAGAAAATCCCAACTTTAAAGAGGTGGTATTATGCTCATTTTCAGGTTCAAAATCCTATTTAGGGGGTTGTACCAGAACAGGTTTAAATGGTTTAATTTTCAAAAAACACCATATTTTTTGTCATACTGCACATTACTGCAGCTCCTCTTTTCACCCTGTGTTGAAGGCTTCGTTTTAGCTATGGAGTGATACATCTTGTCTCTAAATGATCTTTATTGGGAGTTGCACATGCGCAGTTCCTAGTTAAGGACTACTAGCCAATCAGAAGCAGAGAAAGGTAGGTCTGCGAACAGACGGTAAACTGCTTCGATTCAGCTGTAGGCTACATGTTGCCGATCAGGTTGACAATTTGGACTGGAGCCAGAGTTTCAGAGCAGTGAGTTATTAATTTGTAACAAAAGTATCTTTCATCCATAAAGTTTTAACTGAGCTCTGTCTCTACATCACAGTAACAACTTCATGTCCATTGACTGCCTGGAGGGTAGCTATTGTTTATAAGGGAGAGGAGAGGTGTGCGCTGCAGCTCCATGTTTTTCCACCGGTGTTTTTGAGAGCATGTCAGACTAGTCGCTCAGCGAGCATTATGACACGTATTTTCATTGTGAAATCACAAGAAAGGGAAGTAAAGGCTGGACTACAAACAAGCTGTTTTCAGGCAGTTCAGAGCAGAGTTTTCTGTGGGAGATGGGAACTCCCTTTGGGCTGGACTTTGGGCTTTTTCACTTTGCAAACCTATTACATGCACAAAAAAGATATATAACTCAATAAAGGAGAGGGAAAAAGCCAAATACCATAATACCACCTCTTTAAATATACGTTATCATACTTTCTGCGGTTTCTGCTGGGTTCAGACATTTTCTCTGGTGCAGTGTATAGTTGCTCACACTGCTAGCTAACTAACGTTACGTGTTTCCTTTCAAAATAATTTCAGACAACCCCTGTCCGGACCGAGACAGTGCTTATCAAATCCATTTAAAAATATGTATTCAATTCATCCACTTAATTATAATACATTTTTATTATTTTTCAGAAAGCACAAATAGGCAAATTGTATTTTAAATAAAATATTTTCCTGCTTCTTTCACACCTCCCCTGAAACTCTTTGGCGCCCCCCAAGGGAGGAAAACCTCTGTTGTATAGCATTGTAATGCAGGGTGTACCAATTATTTATAAACTCTAAATTTACTGCAAAAAAATGTGTTCACAATGTAATGGCCAACCCAGTTGGTGAATACATGTTCTACTGTACTTTTTCAAGTTGTGTTTTCTTTGTTTAACTGGCATCGCTTTGACAAGCTATGGTAGCCAGTGCACTGCTCTGTAAAGTACAGCAGCAGACATATTGGAAAGACTGCTCTGATTGATGATGTGGAAGACGCATGCAAAGTGGTTGCTCCTGCATGAGCTAATCGATACCTTATAGGACACCTGAACAAGAGCCATCATCACTCACTACCCTTCAGAAGTCAATAAAAAAGTAACAGTAAGTAAAGTAATCGGGGCGGCTGTGGCTCAGGAGGTAGAGCGGGTTGGCCGTTAATCGGAAGGTAGGCGGTTCAATCCCTGGCTCCCCCTGGTTGCGTGTCGAAGTGTCCTTGGGCAAGATACTGAACCCCGAATTGCCCCTGGCGGCTATTCCGCCAGTGTATGAGTGAGTGTGAATGTTAGTTTCCGTTTGAGCACTTAGGCTCAGTGTATGAATGTGTGTGACTGGTGAATGCAGATGTAGTGTAAAAGCGCTTTGAGTGGTCGAAAAGACTAGAAAGGCGCTATACAAGTACGGAGCATTTACATTTAACAAATTACTTTATGGAGTTTTTTTCCCAACAGTTTATAAATTATGAATACAGGTAAAGCACTATGAAGAGCTACATTAAGGCAGTAAAGAGCATTAGGGATTCAGAATATACCTTGAGCACAAGACCCGATCACTCACACACAGACACTATCATGATTAACAAGTCTCAATGGCTGGACAGAGTGCATAGCTCCATTTGGGGAAATTCAATAGGTCAATTTGGGATTTATTCAGATTCTATGCAAAAATAAAACAAAACAATGTTGCTTTCATTTCTACTGAGGCTAAGGTACAATTTTAAGCAGGCATACTGTATTCATGATGAAATTGCAAATCTGTATTGATGTGGCCTGCATGACAGCCCTTTAAAAACAGGAGGGTCTGGGGGGTTCAAAGGGGCATTTGAGATCATTTCAGGACATTGAACATCCTCCTTGTGACTGTCCTTCTAATGACCAAAGGGTAATCCTCTCCTCTATCAAACATCTGATATGGCCGGTCTGGATCTTTTCCTCAATTGCTCAGAAGATAATGCGAAACAAAGGAAAAAAGCATCACAGGAAAGATAGTGCAGAAGAAAATGAGAGTTAGACAAGGCAGAAGTTAGCATTAAGCTCAAAATATAGCAGCGCCTAAGTACAACCTCACAGAGTCGTGTTGGGACCACTAGGACTTTACAGATAAAGTTGTTAATTTATTTGATCTAAAGTGAGTCTCTATTTCTCATATTCCTCAAGCGTGAATTCAGCCCATGGACTCAGCTTTCAGCTAAGATTGGTCAGTGTGACCTGTGACCTATGACACGTGACATCATCTGGTCAACAAAACCTCAGCGCAACTTCTGCTTTCTCCCTTTTCTCTGGACTCGGTCACTGCAGTTCCCAACAGCAGTAGTTGCCTTCCTGCATGTCCTGCTCGGAGCAGACAAGCAGCAGAACCGCACTCTTTTTCTTACAGCAGCAACACAAGAGCCTGCCTGAAACACGTACAAACCAGCTTAGTTAGTGCCAGCAGGTATAATACAATCTGCCAGCTAACTTTTCCAAAGCAACAAGAGCAGCAGCTAAGTCTGAGGAGAACAGACCGAGCGTCCGGGTCCTCCATCTGAACAAGCTGATTAATCAGAATCAAAAAAGGTTTTTTAAATTTCATTAAAAGGAGCTGTAAAACTACATTTGGAACAATAATGTAAAAACTTAACCTGACAATAGAGCTGGCATCTAAAATAAATATTTACCACATTCACATACCATTTATTTGGGTTGCTGGATAATGGCAAAAATCATAACTATGATTATTAAACACAATTACACTACTAATTGAATTAGGCAATATCATGCATTATTGAACTTTTAAATTTGAATGCTTCATTTTTCAAGATTATTATATATACACATTATAGCCTATAGCCTATGAAATAAGAAATTGCAATTCATTATTAACTTTAAACAGCATTACATAAAATTGAAATTCAGCCACGGTGTGTCACGACATGCGGTTAACTAAACCAACAGTGAGTATGAAAAGTATAAATAATGTGTAATTTGTTAAGCCAGAAGTAGATAAAAGTCCACTAGGCTACTTTATGAAGTGCAATGTGCCATAGGTTTAAGCTAGTAATTGTGATATGAGCCAGACCAATAAATTTGTGTGCCGCAATTATCGGCGGTATGAACTGATTGCAGATAAATCAGTATTGGTGTTTATAACAGCCGATAAATGACAATTAAAAAAAGGAAATGGAGACACGGATCCTTCAATCATGAGTGTTGTCATTGCATAGTTTGTCCACCAGTGGGCACTCTGCAAATCAGCTGTACATTTGTTCTATTTATAACAATAAAACAAGCTTATTTTTATACTGCATTATGTCGTGTTAGCTTGGTGAGGTCTCAAAACTACACAAAACAAATGTTAGGGATAATCTTTATTTATGTTATGTGTTTCTGAAAAGAATAATAATAAAAAAAAAGTCAGATATATTATCAGATATATTGAAATATCAGATTCTTAAAATCCTCAAATATCAAAAGCGGTATCGGTTTTACAAATCCCACCTCGGCTCGAGCTGAACTAAACCAGGGTATATACAGGAATCCTAAGGTAAAATTCAATACCTTTTAAAAGATCTTTTCAATATATTTCAAGACCTTTAAAAAGGGGCAGTGTGGAGTTTATTCAATGAATTTAATTATATTTATAACGCTTTTATTGCCTATACGTGACCAGGTTGTATCCTCATCTAAAAATTGAGGCATTCACCAACTTAAGTTACCTATAACAACCTGAATAGGCCTAATGTTTTCTATGTGAAGGACTGGTCGAATTTCCTGTGAAGATCCATTGTCTTACACAGGCTGTGACGTTTATGTGCACAACATTACTGCAAATGATGTGAAACAGTGCGATTTTGTGTTTTAGTTGGTTCCATCTAGATACTGTTATCTAGATACTGTTGAAGAGTTCAACATTTGGAAAGTTTGCTGCAGCACCTCAAACATTTTTTTAATGTCACGCTCCAGCCACCGGGAAAATCCCAGTGCTCCTGATCGCCAGTTCGACTATGTTTTGAACAATTAGCATTGGGGTCCGGCGTGGTGGTAGATGATGGTCGGTTGTAGCCTACTCGTAAATCATTTTACCGGTTCACACAGATCTATTTTTAGGGGCATATAAGAGCGCACGGTAGATCCCTGCGCCTAACGTTACACAGAATAATCACACACTTGCTAAGCACTGCCTTTCTAGTATTTTTTGCTATGCAATATAAATAAATACAATCACCCATACAAAGTTTTTAGGCAAACAGGATTTTCACATTTACAAAAATATCTACAAAATTGAATACCTTCTTAAATGGCGATTAAGACTTTTTAATGGCCTTAATTTTCACAAAAT
Organism: Micropterus dolomieu; assembly: GCF_021292245.1. NCBI lineage: Eukaryota > Metazoa > Chordata > Actinopteri > Centrarchiformes > Centrarchidae > Micropterus > Micropterus dolomieu. The sequence goes on from NC_060167.1 coordinate 29,673,940, forward strand.
TGATTTATTACCTTTTAAGACTTTTTAAGACCCCACGGACACCCTGTAAACACGCCACAGTCAGACAGACTGTGAGCATGGGTGTTTAGGGAGGGGCAAAAGCGCACAGCTGTAAAGGAAAGGGGTTCGCTGGATTTATAACACAAGACAAAACTAGGGCTTCATTGGCAAATGGAATGTGGCACGTATTTGTTTTATCTTGATAATCTTTTTTTTAATAATCGCTTGAAGCCAAAATCTTAACTGAAAATTGGATTAATTGCATAGCCGTACCATTTATCATGAATTACCTCATTGTGGGAAATGAAATTGTGACACGCAATTCTGCAGAACTGGGTTCTAGAAAAGATGTGTTTTTTTTTACTGCCCAACAAAAAATCCCTACCTCTCGCTTGTACGGAACTGTGCAGGTTTATCTAAACCGCTAACTACAGTGAGTGAACAGCAGGAGTTTGCAGAAGCACTGAATATCTCATATTCTACAGTGGTATCCCCAGATGTCTGGTGAGGTTAAAATCCTCATTACTTGTCATGGTCAGACCCTAACCCCTTTGAAATGACACTGCCTTATTAGTGACGACAAATGACTGCAGAATTAATTAACCAGAATGCTCCTTAAGGGGCATTATCAAATGTTTAGGAAATTAACAGATTGCCAGTTCACCAATTCTATGTAATTGATTTGTTCCCATTCAGGTTATGAACTCGTCTCTTGTCCCCATCCATTTAAGCTACCCATCCGGGAAAAATTTCTTTATGGTGTCCACTTCCATGAGCACAGGCTGAATCAGAGAGAGCAGCATTCAGAGCCACTATCAAAATCACAATACTGGTTGCAGTACAATGTTTTTCTGCTAATGAGGTGGCAGTTTGCAACTTAGTTGCAACTCATATTTACAGGCTGTCTTGCAATTAGACAAGCACTGTGAAGTAAGCCGTGAGAGAGGTGACATACAGTAAAGGAAATAGAGGAAGCAAAGAAGCAGAGTTGATGTAGATTTTCTGCATAAACAGGTCAGTGTGAATCACAGGCATATTCCCACTTAAAGCCAGCCATGTGGCAAAAGCATGCCTCATAAAGCATTAGTGGACTAATTCAGAAAGCCATCTAGCCCTGTCGCCTTCAATTAATAAAGTACTTGAGTATTGATGGCAGAAGTTTCTCTATCTGTCCTCAGCTTTGGCCTTGCCTCTATAGATTTGGATGAGGAGTTATGGCAAAGATGGAAGGGATGTAATTAGGGTTGGGCCAATAGACGATGCCATCGTTGATGGACGATGGCATCGTCTATCGGCGATGGCTGACAGACATCACGACGATGAGCTGGCATCGTGATTGTAACCCCCCCCAGCAAAAAAAATCTCAAATTTTCACATTACTACCACCCTCTGAAGCAGGTTTTAATGACCACGAACATTCTTATCATTGTTTTTAAGTATGCTTTGCACCTGCCTCGGAAGTCTCTTCTCCCCACACTTGACACACTCGAACACCTCAGGTAAACACCCCGGCTTGCCCCGCTTCCCTCTGTCTCTCTCCCCCCGTCTGCTCCATTTTCTCCATCAGCAGTATGTTTTATAAAGTCGCCTAAAAAACTGAGAACTCGTCTTTTTTCCGTATTTCCACCCGCGATCCATTATCATGGCAGCAGGTGAGACACACGTCGGCCTATTAATGACGCAGCCTATCAAACAACTGAAACCAACATCCTCACCCCGTGTGTTAACCGTTGCTTTACCTTGTCCATGCATAAAATATCCACCGCGACTTTCAACGTAAGTTAATAGTCTACCAATTTTTTTTACAGAGTGAAGTCTGTGCGAGGGCGAGATTACATGCACATAAGACGACTGCTGCCCCCCCACGCATCCAATGAGATCGTCCATACCGATGTTTCATTGTAGACATCGTCCGATGGAAGTTTTGTTGACATTGCCCAACCCTAGATGTAATACATGTAAAACCACTCTTGGCGTAATGACTCATCCGCACAAACGTTAACCCAACAGGTTAATCGACCGCATTTACACTGTACATCTACGCATTCACAGTCATTAACCATAGGGTTGGGCGATGTCTACATTGAAACATGGGGATGGACAATGACATCAGGGGCGCGTCATTAACAAGCCCACAAGCGGCTCATGCTGCCGTGATAATGGATCGCGGGTGGAAAAATACGGAAAAAAGACGAGTTCTGTGTCTTTTAGGCCTACTGCTGATGGAGATAGTGGAGTAGATTGTTGGGGAGGGGAGACAGGGGCAAGCCGGTGTGTTAAACTGAGGTGTAGGCCTCTTGTGTGTCTGAGTGTGGGGAGAAGAGAATTCCGAGGAAGGTGCTAAGCATATTTAAAATTTATAATAATAATAATAATAATAATGTGCGTGGTGATTAAAGCCTGCTCTCACATGGCGGTATATAGCAAAAACAATCAAAATTTTTTTGATCACAATCACAATGCCTGCTCAACCATCAACCATCTGTCAGCCATCGCCGATGGACGATACCGCTGGCAACAGAAGTGAGTACACCCTAAGTGAAAATGTCCAAATTGGGCCCAATTTGCCATTTCCCCTCCTCTGTGTCATGTGACTCATCAGTGTTACAAGGTCTCAGGTGTGAATGGTGAGCATCGTCATCGCCATCGTTGACCAAAGAAGTTGAGTGCACGTGCTCAGCGTCATATCCAGAGGTTGTCTTTTGGAAATAGATGATGAGTGCTGCCAGCATTGCTGCAGAGGTTGAAGGGGTGGGAGGTCAGCCTGTCAGTGCTCAGACCATACGCTACACACTGTATCAAATTTGTCTGCGTGGCTGTCATCCCAGAAGACATGTGTCTTGCCTACAGTCAAGCATGGTGTTGGGAGTGTTATGGTCTGGGGCTGCATGAGTGCTGCTGGCACTGGGGAGCTACAGTTCACTGAGTGAACTATGAATGCCAACATGTACTGTGACATACTGAAGCAGAGCATGATCCCCTCCCTTTGAAGACTGGGCCGCAGGGCAGTATTCCAACATAACGAGCCCAAACACACCTCCAAGACGACCACTGCCTCGCTAAAGAAGCTGAGGGTAAAGGTGATGGACTGGCCAAGCATGTCTCCAGACCTAAACCCTATTGAGTATCTGTGGGGCATCCTCAAACAGAAGGTGGAGGAGCGCAAGATCTCTAACATCCACCAGCTCCGTGACGTCGTCATGGAGACTCCAGTAGGGATGCACCAAAATGAAAATTCTTGGCCGAAGCCGCAACTGAATATAATATAAAATTTGCCTAATACCGAACACCAAAGAAGTACATTCACATTTGTCCATTTATTTAGCCTTTGTTTTTTTTGTTTTTTTTTTAAAATTACCATTGCATAAAGTAAATAATCAAAATGGGCTTTTTACTCAGTGTTTCCCACAGGATTTGGAGAGACTATGGTGGGTGGGTCCGAGGCCAAAGTAAAGTGTCCATTTAATTTTAATGTATGTGTAGTGTGTTTTATACTTTCTGTGAATATAATCCAATTAATGTTATTTCCATACTGTATAGACAGCTTATTTTGAAAACCGGACGAAAACCAGACAGTGGTTCTCGTCTCGCGTAACATAAAGACTTCATAGCCTCTCTTCAGGTGGGACTCTCATACTGCAACATTTGTCTTTATAGAGAGAGAAAATGACAGGATAAAGTCACTAACCTGCCTGTCAGCTCACACTGGGCCGTTTCAGTGGATTTACCATAAAGGCTGAAATATGTGTGCACTCCAAATTTAGGTGCGTCTAGCATAATCGCCTTCTCAGAAACGAGTGACAGGAACACTCAAGCGGGTTTGTTGCCTTTTCTAAGAAGTCAGCCACAGATTGAGTGGATGTGCGGGGAGACAATTCAGCGGAACAGTGTCTGCAAATGGCAATTTTTCCGTCTTTCTCAGACACAAATGCTTCTACACTGCCGACATGTCAACACAATTGTTTGGTAAACTCTTGACTTATTAGGCCAAACACCGAAAGTGCCTTTGTTGCTATTTTTGGCTGATTAATTTTGGTGGCCGAACATTCGGTGCATCCCTAGACTCCAGTGGCAACCTGTGAAGCTCTGGTGAACTCCATGCCCAAGAGGGTTAAGGCAGTGCTGTAAAAAAATGGTGGCCACGCAAAATATCGACATTTTGGGCCCAATTTGGACATTTTCACTTAGAGGTGTCCTCACTTTTGTTGCCAGCGGTTTGGACATTAATGGCCGTGTGATGTGTTATTTGAGGGGACAGCAAATCTACACTGTTATACAAGCTGTATACTCACTACTTTGTATCAAAGTGTCATTTCTTCAGTGTTGTCACATGAAAAGATATAATCAAATATTTACAAAAATGTGAGGGGTGTACTCACTTTTGTGAGATACTGTATGCCCTTGCCTCTTAAAAGCTAAGGTCATGCTCAGGCAATCAGAGTATAGAGGGAGAAATGACATCTGTCTGTTAGAGAGCAGGGAACAGAACAGTAGAGCAGAGACAGAGGCGGGAGCAGCGGAGCATGGCTCCAGGATTTAGATCAGTGAGATTTGCATCATTGGCAGGTCTTTAGGCAGGGCAGGTCTAATCTCCTACAGACAGGCTTAAGAAAGGAAAACCTGACTGTTGTGTCTCTACAGATAGGGATTTGAGTAATTAGCATAGTTAATAAGAGAGGGTGTAGGGAATCATATTCAAACGTGTTGAGTCGAACGAGAAGATAATGCATTAATGAGAAGAAGGCAATACAAGGATGTGCAACTGTGTCAAAGTTCAGCCCTATTTTTGATTTTGATTATGAGCATTTACCGATGGTCCACATTCATAAGTCATTCACACAACAGCAAATTATTGGAGCTACAAGATCACTTCTGGTGGTGGTTATCACGTGCCTTGACTGGTTCATGATAGAGCTCTCAAAATAGCAAAGTTGAAAGTAAGATGTTTACACCACGTAAACAATTATAATGGCAACAACTGCCTGTGTCTGGGGCTGCATCAGTACAATGGCTAGTTGTGTGGAGACAATTTGTTACTTTTAGGGTAGGATTTTTACTGTCTTTATTGTCCCTAGCAGCAGCCATGTTGCTCTGTAAAGGCCCTTTCAGATAAAAAGCTCTTTTCGTTGCACTGGCCCCTGGGTTTCGCGCAAAAGTCCAACTAGACAGCGGCGTGTGCGCAAGCTCACCAAGCGGTGCGCTGCCCATTGGTCCACGCAGCAACAAACTGCCCTGGCACAACACAAGCCATTGAAAATTACTGGTTTCATAGTGCAGCGATGCCATTGTCGCATTGTGCCTGAATGCGACTAGGAGTGTACACTAACTCTATAACAGTCAACTTCCACGGGTCGGCCGTAGCTGACTGCTGCCATTCTAGACAATGCTTGCGATTCCACCAGACGCGCCGCAGTGCATCCCACAAGTAGGTCTCTGCTCCATGGAGAATATGGAGCAAGTCTATTTTTGACAGAAGCCGTGTCACAGAACAGATGAACCCGGCAAGAAGTCAGACACAGAAACAGCACAGAGAATCCAGTCACTGTCCAGAATAAAACACCCTGTCCAGACTCCCAATCATATATCAACAATAATTACTGTTAAAACAGACAAAAAAGAAACGATTTGACTACGTAGCCTACTTAACCATGGTAGAAACACAAAAATCAAGGACAAATTACCAAATCAACAAGATCTTAATAAATCAGCAAAATTAGTAGTAGTAGAACAAAAAGTACAAATTAATAGGGTATACAACGTGGGGCAGGCTAAGCGCTCGGCTCCAGAAACACTTCCAATGGGAACATGGCGCAGCCGTTCACTGTGGAATCCACGGGTAACACTGCCATAGCTGTTTTAACAGACACAAAAACCATAGAATCAGGCTGCCGGATTCCTCCTGTCGAAATTTCTGTACACCGATGAGGGCACATCAGGTCACTATTTCTTAAAAAAAAAATAAAATAAAGTTCATTGGGAGCAGCCTCAGGCAAACTCAATTATGAAATCTAAATCACACTTACAATATGTTTGAAGGTCTAATTTCAAAGATGATGGATAAGCTAGTATGGCAGCTGAACATAATCTTCAACATAGTGCAGTTTTAATGAATAACAGCTGTCAGCTATCACTTACATTGTTTTCTCAACTAATTTTCAGCATCACTCCCACTTCTCCCTCATTACCTACACTGGAACAACAGCACAAGTTAAGCTCATAGGAGTGCATTCACTCATTGCATTCCCCATTTCAGAGGCTGCCAACACTTCCTAATGATTGCAGCCCTCCTAAATTATTGAAAAAGCCTAAGCACCTCACCAGCTACAGAAATGGCTATTAACCTTGGTGAAGCGATATTCAAATCCAGTTAGAGCCAACTTCGTCCTCCAGTATCCCTTGCGGGGAGGAAATGTAAATGTGTTCTTGCTGAGACAGATGGGGAAGCCGCCCGTCGTTTGAAGTTCCAGCAAAAGAAGTCGTTGCAGAGGGCTCTCCACCCCTCTCTGTAAAATATTCAGGACTGAGTCTCATTGAGCCACCTCTCTTCCCAGTGTTTCCCTTCAAACCATGCTGGGCTTCGACACTGCTCAGTTATTACTAAGCAGGAACACCTTACAAAAAATAAAAAGTTAGCAAACGTTTACAAATTCACCACTGTGCAGCGACAGTGAAAAACAGCCTGAGGATTATCTCGCTGTGCAGACAAGAATTCAGAAGATTTGATTTATGAGAGAGAGTGAGAGAGAGCAGGGGAAAAAAAAAACAACATCCCACTCCCCCCTTAACAGCATCCTGGAGCCTTACCATCTGAATATTGTGATGTCCTCGGCATTGTTGTTGACAAATCATTGCAAATTGAATTCCTCAGCTTAGCTGGCACCCTGTCAAAGCTGATTGGATTCTATTGTAGAGATACCTGGGTGTCAATCACTTCAGACTCTGATACTATGCTACAGACCAGAGAGAATCCCTGATCATTACTCTTATCACCTGGCCCGAGAGCGAGAGAGAGAGAAAGAGACAAGTGAAAGTAGTGGAAGAGAAGCAGGTACAACAGCCAGTAAATGTGAGATTGTAAGTTTTGCAAGAGTTTACTTTTTAAGGGCATGCCATTGTACACTCACCTAAAGGATTATTAGGAAGACCACACTAATACTGCGTTTGACCCCCTTTCGCCTTCAGAACTGCCTTAATTCTACGCGGCATTGATTCAACAAGGTGCTGAAAGCATTCTTTAGAAATGTTGGCCCATATTGATAGGATAGCATCTTGCAGTTGATGGAGATTTGTGGGATGCACATCCAGGGCACAAAGCTCTGTTCCACCACATCCCAAAGATGCTCTATTGGGTTGAGATCTGGTGACTGTGGGGGCCATTTTAGTACAGTGAACTCATTGTCATGTTCAAGAAACCTATTTGAAATGATTCGAGCTTTGTGACATGATGCATTATCCTGCTGGAAGTAGCCATCAGAGGATGGGTACATGGTGGCCATAAAGGGATGGACATGGTCAGAAACAATGCTCAGGTAGGCCGTGGCATTTAAACGATGCCCAATTGGCACTAAGGGGCCTAAAGTGTGCCAAGAAAACATCCCCCACACCATTACACCACCACCACCAGCCTGCACAGGGGTAACAAGGCATGATGGATCCATGTTCTCATTCTGTTTACGCCAAATTCTGACTCTACCATCTGAATGTCTCTACAGAAATCGAGACTCATCAGACCAGGCAACATTTTTCCAGTCTTCAACTGTCCAATTTTGGTGAGCTCTTGCAAATTGTAGCCTCTTTTTCCTATTTGTAGTGGAGATGAGTGG
>NC_060167.1:29681862-29726622 GCF_021292245.1 Micropterus dolomieu
ATTGTAGCCTCTTTTTCCTATTTGTAGTGGAGATGAGTGGTACCCGGTGGGGTCTTCTGCTGTTGTAGCCCATCTGCCTCAAGGTTGTGGGTGTTGTGGCTTCACAAATGCTTTGCTGCATACCTCGGTTGTAACGAGTGGTTATTTCAGTGAAAGTTGCTCTTCTATCAGCTTGAATCAGTCGGCCCATTCTCCTCTGACCTCTAGCATCAACAAGGCATTTTCGCCCACAGGACTGCCGCATACTGGATGTTTTTCCCTTTTCACACCATTCTGTGTAAACCCTAGAAATGGTTGTGCGTGAAAATCCCAGTAACTGAGCAGATTGTGAAATACTCAGACCGGCCCGTCTGGCACCAACAACCATGCCACGCTCAAAATTGCTTAAATCACCTTTCTTTCCCATTCTGACATTCAGTTTGGAGTTCAGGAGATTGTCTTGACCAGGACCACACCCCTAAATGCATTGAAGCAACTGCCATGTGATTGGTTGATTAGATAATTGCATTAATGAGAAATTGAACAGGTGTTCCTAATAATCCTTTAGGTGAGTGTATATGCCACTGACTGAAACAATATATGCTTTTACACTGGTAGACTTCCAAATTGTTGCTTGTTTCATGGCGTATGTATGTATAAGATGCATTAACACATCAGTACAGAGGAGGTAAGCAAAGCAAAGTTGAGAAGCACATCTTAGACAACCGGGAGAATAATTCAACAATAATAATATGATGATATCAATATTGGGGCAGATACCAAATTATGTTTGATGTCAAAGAAATTTGATATTGTATGAACTTTACATGACCCCTAACATACATAATCCTTGTAATTCCTATTTAAACATATTGATTTTAATCTTATCTGTTAACTGGCACATGCCTGAATACATATACCTTTCAGCAACCTAACTGGTAATTCCTATAATAAAATATTATAGCTGTCTCTTCTTTGCACTGCCAAGAGGCAGTATTTAAAGTCCTGTTCTCCTCTGAAAGTTTTTTGTTTAGCTTCAGTTTAAATCTCTCTTATTTAACCACACGTATCTGCACCATGTCTTCTGCCATTTAAAAAAAAAAAGCAACAGCATGTGTGATGTGTGTCAACACTGGAAAAAGCAGAGGTAATGTTACATGTTACAGTGATTGTCTTGATACTTGTTCTAAGAAATGGGTCTAGTTTCTCTGTTGTTGGTGGCAACTGTTAGCATTTTCTCGCTGCATGCTTTTTTTGGATGCTAATGCTAAACTAAGTTTGTGGAACATGTGGAAACATAAGTTTGATATAGTTAACAATACACATCACCAATCTGTTTTTATTGTCTGTAGTAGTATCCTTGCCCTGTTAGGGACTGCCTCAACCACTTTGATGCTTTAGATAGCCGAAGTATAATAATATCTCCGCCATAGTGTTACTTTGTAAATCTCTTTGGGTTTTTGTAACCGCAGTTTGAACATGAAAATGAGCAACTGGAGGAGAACACATGTGGTTCTGGGATGTTCCTTATTTTCTGATTTTTAAAAAAAGAATTATTAAAATGATTATTACTAGGAATATTCCATACTGAGCTGGAGAATCAGGAAATGTTTTAATTTATTGGTGTTCATAATTTACTAGCACAAAACATTTTAAATCCAGGATTTAATGCAAACTCCTGTGATCCAGGCACGCCAGCTATCAAAAACACCCTATTGCACTCAATATAAAACCTATTTCAAGTGACAATACAAAAAGCCCCATCAGTACCAAAATCTATCAGGGCAACACGGCACTAAGCAGACATGAAAAAGTAAATATGAAGTGAGATTGCAAAAGTCCAACTGTACAACACAGTGCTTAACAGAATGTGCCTGTTTGACTTGACCAATGTTTACATTATCAACAGGTTCCTCTGCCCGTTCAGTCAGGACATCTGTACATGTGTAAGGCTACAAACCTTTTTATACAGACACAATTCCACTAAAGACCAGATCTCTGACGCTGGCTGAGAAGAAAGATATCAAACTGAGGCGCTGCTTGTGTCAGAACATGCTGATTAATTGATGCTGTTCTCCTGAATCTTTGAAATGTTTCACAGACTCACAACTCTCTTTTCTCCTCTGTAAGAGTGCATTTGTTTGTTAACCAATAGAAGCCAAAGGGGGGAGGGGGGTTACTTCGGAGTCCTTTTTGTGGCTTTGGCAGCATTTTGTCCCATTCCATATTTAGGCCTAATGCTTTGTTTGCAAAGCAGATGACGATGTAACTGTAATCATTTGCCACTGTGTACAGAATCAAACCTAATCAGATAAATTCTGTGAGCTGTTGTTGTTCACAGCTCAAAAACAGACAGTGGGGGATCAAAGTGCAGGAGTTAACCTTTTCACTGTGGTCTTATCTGAAATGGCGCTGCAGTCAGAAACTTTGAGCTCTTAACGTATATCCTGGTGGTAGTGTTCAGGTATGACTCCCTCAGATGGCTTTATAACTAAGCTGTGAACATGTATGTGATGTTAATAATTAACCAAGTGCTCACACAGCCCACTGTACACATTAAAACTAAACAAAGAAAACGCTGTGTAAAACTGAGAGTGAAACTGAAAAATAAAATATGTTAAAATTGCAAATTATATATATATATATATATATATATATATATATATATATATATACACACACACACACACACACACACACACACACACACACACACCTGAACAGGTTAATGTCAAGAGTGACTGATAAATGCTCTATTAGCATTTTTTTTGACAGACATTAGTAAAGACTTTAGTGTTGTTTCCTCAGAAAAGCTCATGTCGAGTAATTTTGAAGAAGAGAAGTCTTACAGCACTAAAGGTTACAAACGAAGAGAGTGCCGTTACATCAGCAGCGCATTGTGACACTGTTCAACTTTGATCTGTCAAACCTCTCTCTGCTCAGACATGCTAACCTGCTAGCCTCGTAGCCACACTAACAGCTCCCTGAGACGATGACAATGGACGTACGACAGCGGAGCCCACCAGTGCGTGGTGACACCCGCATTCTCGGTAATGTGAGCTGTAAAAGTACCTTCACTTTGTCCAGAAGTATGTGCTTTGAGGTTGCTGTCCTCAGTCCTCTTGCTGCAGCCTGGGATGCCATGGATGCCGCCATCTTGACACGGAAGACCACAGAGAGGTGACGTCGGGAGCATGTGCGAGTTAACACAGAGCCGTTCATAGGTCAACTGGCAGACGTGGGCGGTGCTTAAGGAAGAGGCACACACATCCATGCGCACAACACATGCACCAAGTTCGGTGTGCATGCACGTTCATATTACAGTTTTTTCTCGTTTGCTTAAACACATTTTTTTTTGTTTAAATTATGCCTCTTTTTCTCGAAACTCAACACAACACAAACAAACACAAATCCACAACTTCTCACCCAATTTCCCAAACATCCTATTTTCAGGTCAAAATGAAGGTCTCCACTCAAAACCATTCAATCTTGCTGAAAAAACAAACTTTGCCCTCTGACATATCACACAAGCCCTCAAAAACACACACACTACAACACAGTCTTACACACTGGTGAGATTAATACAAAACGATAATACAAAAGCTGGTTAGAAGTAATGTTGCTTGTGTTTTTTTTTGTTTGTGTGCAAGCTCCTAAATAAATTGCCCTTCATGATGGGAATAATAAAGTCTGTATCTATAGATGTCATTTAACGGCCATAAGTCAGTCTAAATGAACGTATATAAAACTGGAATTTTAATATTGTCTGTAAATTACATGCCAGCTGAGGTAAGCTGCTCACTGTTTCCAGCTGTCCAGCATCCAGTACAGACAGGAGGTTGGTTTTCTATATGTGAGAAAATAATTTGTGTTTGAATTTCTGTCATTAAAAAATATTTCATTTTCTTTTTTGTTCTAAAAAAAAAAAAAAGAGCAAGATAAACAGAGAAATCCTCCCCGCCTCCCTGGAATGATGCTAACTGGCCCGTCATTCACACCATGCTGCTCACCTTCTTCACTGGGACAGGGAGGCTACAGTTATGGGAGTCTGGGTGTTGTTGCTAACACTAGTCTGTAGCTATGTGGCTTTGTTGGCTAGCTTGCCACCCAAGTTTCAAGCATCATTATGCTGCTGCAAGTGGAAAGAGGCTCAGCTGCCTCTGTGGACGTAACGGCAGTGGCAAATAGACAGGAGAGGACATTGGCGAAGGAAGCTAACCCAGACCCAGCAAGAGCCTCACAGATCTTGGCAAGAGCTTCATGAAAAAATAGGCTGCAAGACGCCGAGTTGCATTCTTTCTGTTGGACTAGTAAGTAATATTGCTACGTCTTGTGTTGTCGCACTCGCTTGATGTTTGGCTCTGTTGTCAAAGCAAAGTTGTCGACTTGCTAGTTTTTGATCATAAGGGTCATCCACGCCATAGTTTTTGGCTTCTTCAGTTCTCTGACAGGCTTCTGAACTGAAGAAAGTCTCTGAGTATCTTCAACCTAGTCCAGTTGTTCTTGATTTTAACCTTCCTTGGATCGTAAGATAATCATAACAAATGCACGTGTACAGCTGTCCTTATTTATGACAGTGTTGAATTAAACACAAACAAACAAATCTTACATAAAGTTGCTTAAAAAGTTAGCCTACTTAATGTATAAAATCCTCAAAAAAAATCACATCTGAAATGTTTTCAAAATATGGTCACCATTTACTTCTTTATTTGAAACTTTTCGGTTGAAATAAAAAAACAAAGAGTGGTGAACACTGTTTTGAAGTAAGAAACTATGGAGAAAGTATGACTTATGTGTGACATTATACTTATGATGTGCTTACTTTAACTGGTGAATATAGACTTTGCTTTCTTATATTTCAGTTAGGTTTCGTTGGATTCATATCAGGGTGTGTGTATGCATTTATTTAAATATCATTGGAGTTGGAGATAATTTGGGGTTTTATATAAATATGTATAAAATATGGGTATACATATAATAACTTTGGTTTGTTGCTGAGTTATGTGTCTGAGAATGGGTAAAGTTCTGTGTGCATTATGCACACATTGATATTTATTTATTCATATTTATGTAAGAATACTGTACCCTTAAAGTTCACTCAGTCCAATGAAAATGTCTGGATTTCTACATTTAAAATGCAGGCTGCACTGCAAGGCAGTGAATAACATGCAGTTATGCAGTTTGTGGGTATAGTGTATGTATAGGAATTTTCATCTCATCACATCTGGATTACTGCAACAGCCTTTTTACTTGCCTGAACCAAAAATCTATTTATTGACTCCAGACTGTACAGAACTCTGCTTCCAGGCTTTTAACCAGAACCAAGAAACATGATCACATCACTCCTGTTTTAGCCTCTTTACACTGGCTCCCAGTGTGTTTTAGAATAAGATTTTACTGATTACTTTTATGGCCTCTCTCCCTGCTATATCTCTGACCTCTTACATGCCGGTAAATACTATGAGATCCTCAGGCAGAGCTCTTTTGTCTGTTCCAGAGGCGTGGCTGAAAACTAAAGGGGACTGAGCATTTGCAGTCAGCGCCCAGAGGATCTGGATCTGCCCAAGAAAATCACATCAGCTGAGTCAGCGATCTCCCCTTCTTAAAACATACTTTTATCATTGAGCCTTGCCTGATTTTATTTGCCTTTAAATTACATTGTCTTTTAATTCCTTTAAAATTATTTTATTTATCTGTTTTCTTTACAAACCAGACTGTTTTGTGACTTGTCTTTTGTATTTTGCTGCCTTTGTGAAGCACTTTGTAACATGGATATTTAAAAAATGCTGTATAAATAGATTATCATTATAATGTGTCTGAATACCCCTGTGTGGGTTGTTTTTTTCTTATTAGGGGGTATTGTAATTTGGGGGAACATACTGTAAAACCAAAACAATTAAATCTTTATTTGTCAGTGGGATAGAGTTAAATAATGAAAATGTTCATTTTAATCATGTGATTGAAATAAACTCAGCAGACACTAAAAGGCCCAACATGCATTTTGAATGCACTCCAGCTCCACCCATTGTGTGACCTTGTGAGCAGAACAAACAATCACTGTGCTCGGCTGAGAGGTATTGGTAGGGAGTCGAGTTAGAGAGCGTGGGATGTGCGAGCTGATCTTGTCTGAATAGTTAAATAGCCCACTCACACAGTCCTCCAGAGCCCTCATTACATGCCGCATCTTGAAAGGGCAGAAAGGGCAAACCGATCATAAAGAGTAGTGATTATGACAGAGAGAGAGAGAGAGGGATGAGATACTCACTTAGAAACCATCAGTGTCAGCAGGCTAGGGAAGACAAGACAGAGGGGAGGCGATGATGATGAACAGCTTCAATCAAGAGATCTAAGCCCTGTTATGGTCAAATAACTAAATCTACATTGTAAAACCTTGAAAAACTTTTAACATTTGCAAATGTAAACCACATGTCAACTGGGAGGGAATTTATCTCATGTTTATTTGATATTGTTGCTCTTAACCCCCTCCTTTTGTGTGAAAGCTTTTGAAAGTCAGTGATCCATATTCCACACAGTGTATTATTTTTTGACCGTTGCCGGCCTTTTTAAAGTAACCATAGTAAGAGCACAAATGAAGTGCAAAGTGCTGCACTGGCATAATATTTCAGTATGTCAACAAATCCTGCCGAATGCATAAAATGCCTGCCCCTGTCTCTTTGTGTCAGTGAAGAGTGACACGCTCAACTTAAGTCCAAAAATTCACTAAGAGACAAAGCCAAGCAGAATAACCAAAAGATGATTCACTTGAACATTTTCAGGCTTTTGTTTCTTTTTTTCTTTCTTTGTCTCAGCAGGGACCTTTCCTACTCTCACGGGAATTGATATTCAGACAGGACTGTCAGAATATCAATGGCCCTTACTAATGCAATTCAACTTTTCTCATTTGGGATGTTCTCCTGTCTTGCAGAACAAAAACATTTTTTTTCTGCAGTGATAGCAATCATGTCATTATTCTCCAAGAATACAAAGCAACTGGTGCGTCTTTTTCTTGTTTACAAACCATTTTGAATTTTGGACAAATTTAGGAATGCGCAACAAAATCTGATAACTTTATATTATCTTATTTAAAAATTCAGAAATGCTTCTACAGATGTATGCTAATTTCAAGCTTATAATATTTAGTAAAGCACACCACTAGAAAAGCAGAGTATTTAGTTTTTGTATTTGGTTCAAGGGTTTAATTAAAACTCAAGTCAAATCAAAGAATGGAAGCCAACACACACTCAACACCAGACTTAAATCTTAAGTAGATATCAAGCCATAAATCAGCTGCGATACAATTAAGTTTTCCTTTAACACAATTAATAAAAAAGATTTAGATTTTATAGGTTGCATTAACTTGCATTTTTATGACACTGAATTCCCACAATGATATTTCGCAAACATGCAGGACCCCCTCCTCAGAATGAATGTCAGTGATTCAGGTGAGGTATTCCTCATTAGACATGTGGAAAAAAAGAATACACACTGCAGAATTAAAATCCCAACACTCAAATAATAATTCAACCCACTGTTTATATTTTTATATTTCAGCCCCAAAACATGTTATCAGTTAGAATATGTACATCATGCTTTCTGGTTTTGTTCCCTGGTGTCACTCTTTGTGGTCGCCTATGTGTAGTAATAATGTTGCATGTCCCGTCTATTCTTCCTTCTGCTCCCCTCCCCTGAGGAAAGTGAGCGAATGTGGAGGCAGAACAACTAATTTGAGTTTTCCCACAATAATCTATCATCACTTTCCATTCAGAGGGCTGCAAGTCATCAAGAATACCAGAGAAGGCGAGCCACAGCTCACAGATCTGTTTGTCGTCCACTCCCTGTTCTTTTTCATTTCTGACTCGGATTCTCTGTTGCCATTCGCTGTGTTACTCTCGCTCTTTGCTTGCCCTCTGTTATTCTTCCTCCGTCTCTTTGTTTCCACTCTTCCTGCCTCTTCCTCTCTGTGCGTCTTCTTCTCTCTGACCTGCCTGTTAACCACATTTCCCAGCTGTGGGTTCAAAACAGAATTCAGCACAGTCCTCCTCACTGCAGGGGCCTCTTCAAAATTCAATGAGACAATGACAGCAAGGCTCTGTCCATCTCATTAATGTGACTGGCTGGACAGCATAGAAGATCGCCAGAGAGAGAGAAGAATCCACAAGTATCCGAAAGGTTTTATTTCTCCATTTGTCTGTCTCACACTTTCTCTGTCTGAATGCAGATAGGGCCATTTCATTTGACTCAGCCTGAACTCACATTCTGTTTCAGCCTTTAAGGATAGCAGCTTACTAGGTTTGACCTCTGTGAATATATGTATACGATGCACTGAGACCAAAAGTACAGGCAGTGCAAGAATAAGGGCACGTCAGTGCATACAAATTCTGAAAGTAGCTATTCAGCTTTGTAACAGTACTGTGATTCTACTCAAAGCCAGAGGTTTATACTCTGTTTTATGATATGTTTACTTATAGATTTGTGTGGCATTAGCTAGCCAGAGAACAGTTTTGTTTTCTATCCAACGGAATATCAAATGAGTGAGAGAGATGGGGAATTAATGCACTTAACTGCTGAGTCAACAAGCAAGGAATCTAGCAGCTTAGTCACACAGACAGCAAGCAGACTGCCTAACAGGGAAATTAAAATAGGCAAGAAAGTTGCTCGAAGACCTGAGAGTGACAGAGATCGGACAAAGGGAGAAAGTGAAAGAGATGGAGCAGAGGAGTAGACGGTCATTGCCACCCTGTGCTCAGCACATCTTTTGATATGACAGAAGGCAAACATAATTAGTCATCATTTTCTGTGCTAACCCTCTGAGTTCACGATGTCACAGCTATGCATATGTATGAGCCTGAGCCCTTCCTTTCATCCTCCCATTTGCTCCCCAAGAGTTTGGACAGATTATGACCCAGTAAACATTTTTCACTCCAGGAAGGGAAGACTTTCTCCCAGTGTTGACTGCCATACCTCAGTATCACCCACAATAACTTTCACTTTTCTACCATAAACTCCATAACAGCCCAAGAACATAACATTGTCAAAGCTTGGCTTGTGTCTGCTCTGAATGTCAGTGTTGGAGAGTGAATCAATACAGCGACAGGAGCTGCCACATCTTAGCTATCTCCCTCCCCCAGATGTCTGTCAGCCACACTCAGCTGGAGGCCCTCCATTAATGTGCTGTGGAATAACATAGTCAGTGGGTCTCCATGCTTGGAGACAGATGCATCAAAAAGAGCTTGTGAAGTGTTGGGTCTACGAGTTTGTGATGTTCCTGCAGGTTTTGCAGCAGTTCCCTGGGTGGAAATAACCAGCTCAGATCAAAGCATGAGAGACATGACATGATGATATCACACCAGAGAAGCACTCGTGGAGGTGATTGATTTGTTAATCATGTATGCATATGAGTGGATGCATGGAGGAACATTGGTGGACATCCATACAGCGGAGATCATCTTCATTAAATGGTTTAGCTGCACTATGGAGGGAGGGGGTTATGGAGGCTTTCTTGTATTCCCACACTGGAAAACTAATGCTGACAAACTCTCAACTTCAACAGCATGAAGAGGTGACATCTGAAATGTTGGCTTCAATAGACGGCCCTGTTTTATTTCAGGCTTCAGTATCACACACAGCATGGCTCACTGCACTGGGGAGCATGGAATTCATAACCCAAACAAAACCAAACATTGCACCTGACAAACACACAAACACATACGGACACCCACGAACATGCACATCCCCACACACACAAACACAAACAGTCAAAAACACCGTGGCAAGGCCAGCGGAGGCTGGGAAAGTGCTTAGATGTGCATATGAGAGAGTAAGAGGAGCCAGATCCCTTCACAAGCCTCTCACCACCCGCTGTGCCACACTCGTCACCAAAGGGGGACCGGGTCATGCTTTAAAACTTTTAGCTGCTCCTCTCCTGCTTTTCATTCCACTTACAGACCTCCGGCATATCAGCACTCTCCTTGCCTGTGACCTCAAAGAGGCTGCAGGATGCCTCTCACCTTGCCTTTCTCTTAGAAGGCGATCTTCACATGGGCACAAAGGTGTGCAGAGATAGACAGAGCTGTAATGGCCAGGCTCTGAACTCATGGAACATAAAGTAAACATGATTGTTGCACATGAAGCTCCAGGCACACTATGAATATGTGCCTTTATTTTTTTTTTTGGACTATCATCTGTGTATGTATGCCCACCATCCTAGGTCAGGCATGAGAAATGCATGCAGGTGGGATGGTTGGAAATGTCAATAGAGAAATCAAAGCAATCAGGATGATTCTGAGAGGGATGTTGGTGCAATAAATCATGTTGCTCCTGACAGAGGTGGGAACTGGAAGAGGAGGAGGTGGAAGAGGAGGAGGTGGAGGAGGAGGGTGGAGCAGGCGTGGTGGGAAGAGGAGTGCACATGGCGAGGTGCATTGTGCTCATTCATGTGCCTTAGGGAATAGCTCGAAGACACACTTTATTCAAAGGTGTGATTCAGAGTGTGACTCTTGATGCAAAGTCATTTGAGACACAGTGACCTTTGCAGGGCCCCGCTCTCTCTGTAAGTTATTTCTTTGATTTTAGCCGTGTAACTGCCTCTTTCTCTTGGGAAATGATGACAGATACACCCATGGCCTCGGGATTAGCTCAATAGGACATTATTGCCTACATCAGAAAAAGCTGCTACACTGCAAGATCGTTGATGGATGATAGCTCCTAAAATGGTTTTCCGGGCAAAATGATAGTCATATGCATTTTTTAGTAGCGAAAATGTTTTCTGTTGTCGCTGTTTCTGCACCGGAACACATGATGATTAAACGTCTTGGTTTTCATCACATAATATAGCTGGAAATAGCAGTTGCTTGTTTACCACACTGCCATTTCCCATTGCCAACTGAAGTATTACTTAAATAATGCAATGACCGCAAGCAGATGTGAATGTCATCTCAATAGCTAATACCTACAGTTCAACCCCCCAAGGCAGCCAGCCCTTCCACCTTAAAGGCTGATGAATAACTAAGGCACTGTAACGCTCTCCATGTGGATGCATGTGGATGAGGAAAGAAAAGGAGGGAGTTATCTGAGGCTCCATTAACCTTGTTTGTGTAGAGGCACCTCCACTATCCTAAGCCCACATCGCGTGGGGAACCTCGGGGGACCCTCCACTAATTAACCTTGTGGAGACACCCTCAGTAGAGGGAGGCTGGGGCCAGAATAATAAGAAGGCCTTTGCCAGGCCATTAGCAGGAAGATTAACACATCCAACTTTCAAGTAGCTTTTTGACATAAAACCAATATTTGTCTGGCCTGGCTTGGTCCGGGGTTTGACATAACTGAATTCTAAGTGACATTTGTGTTTCAGCCCCTTGCACCGCTCGGTCATCACGCAACGTTTTTCTTGGCAGCTCTCGTATAGGAAGGTATGGTATTATAGAACATGTATAATACATATGTAATTTTATTGCATATTTTATTTATTTAATTTGGACTGCAGATGTAAATTAGCCTAAGGCTAACTCTGGTGTAATGCATCAAATGTTTACATTTATGTTATTAATTGCACATGGTCCCTTCTAAATAAAAATCAATCAATCAATCAATCAATCAATTGCAAATTCTCATTCTGTAACACGTTTCTTTTACTGTAAAGTTTAAGCCAAAGGAGATATAGCATCTCTGTGCTCTTTGGTGCCAAAGGTGTGACAGTTATATGGTGTATATTTGGTGTGCCATGTCACAGGTGCACAAGGCTCACTTTAGCATTCACTGGGAAAGTCAGGGTAAAACCAACTGATTACAGTCCAACGCAGTAGTAACACAAAAGGGGAAAAAACTGCTCTGCACCAAAAATTAAATTAATATTACTACAGTCAGGAAACTGGAGAAGACCAGTGGTGTGTGTTAGTTGCACACCACTTGGATCTTTAGACAAAGTTTTCAGTGTGAAAACCTTCCTTCATCCCCCAAACACCTCCTCCTAAGGCACCAAACAAAAAACAACTTTGGTGCCTCATCTTCAGTCAGCGCACAATTGAACTATTTTCTCTGCCTCAGAACTAAAGAGTTGTTTTGTTACTTGTTTTTGTCTTTATTTTTTTGTACCACGTAGTCTTGTGAGTTATAGCACACTATTGCTTGTGTTTTAACTCTATCTTGCCAATGTAATTAGAAGCCTACCTGAAGAAGTTAGTGTAGACAGATATATTTTATTCAACAAGTCAACTTGTAACCCAGGAGAAAACAGCTCGTTCTCCCAGCCAGCTTTGAAAGTTGCTAACTTTATGATAAGAAGCTTGCACTGCACTCTAAAAGTCAACATTCAATGTTTTTAGTGAAGTTGTGCAGGTTATATAAGCTACGTATGTTAAAGGTTCAGTGTGTTTTAGTGGCATCTAGTGGTGAGGGTTGTGTATTGCAACCAACTGCTTAAGTCACCCCTTCCGTTCCTCTTTCCCTTTCTAACACTACGGTATAAACAATATTAATAAAATATATTAATGCCTATTTAGAGAAGTTAAGTGCCCAAGCGTTACATTAGCATCTTACCGTTGTGTTTCACAATCAGATCACATAACTCACTTCACTATTGCAGATAAAGTCAAGTTTATTTCATCACTATATGAACTAGTCATATGTTGTGTTTGTTCTTTTTCATATTAATCCTTCATTTTTTAGGTATTAAGCTATAAATAATAAATAGCCTGATTTGCTCAGTTGTCTATGTGTTTTGTTTGAAGCAAGAATTCAATTCCTTCTGAAGAGACTGATCAAATTAACAATCAAGTTTTAATTAATTTGGTTTGATTTCCCAGTTATTAAACAGGGTGGTGCCCCTTTGATGAGTGTTTATTAAATTAGTGTTTCTCCTACAGAATGCATCTTTCATCAGGCTAATTTGCACTTATTCCAAATTGTGGTTCTTAAGAAGGTTGCGTCTCTTTAATTTAAATCTTCTGTTTGTGATTTGTGAGCAGTGTCCTCTTCAGTCAGGGTCCACATAGTCCAACTGCAGTCCATGTACTCGTCATCCAAGGAAGATTAAAAACCAGAGGCAACTGGACTGCTTGAAGATGCGCTTGTCATTTCTAGTGTGTATTGAATATATTCAGGTACTCCTGCACTACGGTTGAATTTTAACTTTGGTAAATTCTCAAGTCCAAGGTCCTTGAATGGTAATTATTTACCATTAATTATTAATTATTAAATAGAGAATAGAAGACATTATTATTATTCATCCTCTATTACGATATGCATTTCAGGTAATATTGCCCAACCCTTTTTTTTATAAATGAGAATCATAAAACGGTAGAACATGAAAATTCTATTCTAAATCTTTTATGCAGAGTCATGCAGATGAATACAGGAAAAGGAGATGGAAGACATCTGTCGAATATTTGAAAACATGCATGTCTGCAAGCAGGTGAAAGGTGGGATCTTTGACTGGTTTTATCTCATTGCTTGACATGCTGGGATTTGTGCCAGTAGTCGTGTTATAAAAAATGCATACAAAGGTGAATGTGGCTCTGTCTCACCAGCGTTTTATCGGGGCATTCCATCACATCGCTTGTTCTGTGTATGATCTGATTCAGCCTTTATCTATTTCTTTACCCCTCCCCGTCTCCTTCCCCCTCACACAGTGTGTTTTACTCTAACTTTATCTGCCAAACACACCTGCGCAATGTTATTGTGCAATGTAATATCCTTACCTTGCATCCCTTCACTAAACTTTACAGCAGAATAAGGAGGTTTTGCACTTCTACCCAAGAGAAAAACAACAGAAATCTGAAGAATCCAAGACAGCATTTTGAGACTTCAAAAGAAAAGGACACAATGCATTTGAATATCTTGTAACTCCCCTGCGATTTTTCTTATTCAACCTACACCCACAAGGAAAGAAATGTCATATCTGAAAAGTGGCTGCCTGTTAGTCACACTTCAAAACGAGCACAGAGGAGGTGGTCAAGGCTGAAAGCTGTAAAAATTATCACCTCTTAACCCCTCATTGATTTGGACGTATTTTATTGTTATGCAGCGCTGTGAATTCCTAAGGAAATGGTGTTGGAGTGACTTTGTACGGTGGAGCCGGGCGACAGCATGGTGCGTGCTCAGAGACCTTCTGGGCTTCATGCATAATGCTCTTTGTGTTTCCTGAGAAGGATGGATGAGTGACAGGGAGGACTGAGTCCCCTCCAGAATCTCAAATGGATTACGCTCACTTTCTCCCTCTTCTCGTCTAGCTCTCTCCCTTTCTCTTTTATGTGATTCGCTGGAAACAGCCAACATCATTGATGTGGCCTTTTCCTGTGTGTGGCATGAGAACAAAGGAATTGTGCTTCCTTAACATGCCATTGCCGTCTCTATCTCCTGCTCTTTTCTCTGTTTATCTTCCTTTGTCTCTCCAATCTGTTCTTCTACTTTTCTTTTATCTTCCAATTTTAATGATTTATTTTGCAAGAATGTCTGACCTGTGCTCTTACAGAGTCTTAAGTGTCACTTCAAAAGAGAGATTCATGTCAATTATTTCCATCTCAGACAGTCACAGTAAGACATGACTGGATATTTCACAATTAAGTTTGCCTGTTTTGTTTACAATGCCACTTTTTTCTTTTCTAGCAGCCAGCAGGCGTAACAGAAAGAGGGTCGCCTTGCATTATAGTGAAATGAAATAAACTTGACATGTTTAGCCATTACTTCCAAATTCATTAGAAAACCCTGGTTCTTATTTCAGTGATCATACAATATTCCTAAATTTCATTATACTGTATTTCATTACATAACAGCACAGCACCCATTAGTCTTTTGCGCCCACATTTATAACTCCATGAATTATGAATCGGGTTCCTTTCATCACAGCTGGAACGCTCTCCCTGATGTGCAAATTACACTCAGGAAAACAACCACAGCAGAGTTAGTCCACAGAATCCCAACCTCCAAACCAGTCTGCATGGACCACAAAAAACCTTAAAGTCACATGGTTCTTTGTCTACAACAATATTTCACTGGCCTCACTGGACACATTTCTTGAACCCAGATAGAAAATTCACACAATCAGGTTTTAACATTCTGCGAATTCCTCTTTCACTGACATTAAGTTGGACCTAATAGATAACTGCAGTCCCTAACGTGCCCCTGGAGGCGGCCCTAAGGGCTGAGGATGTATTAACAATAGATGTATACTCACAGCATTGCCCCATCCACACAATTTCTCAAAGCCTTAGACTCCCTGTAGTGCTTTATAATGCTCTCAGATATCCAGGTCAGCCACTAGCTACATTCACACTCCATACAAGCCCATGAACTGAGATTAGTGAAACATAAATCAGGGAAGTAAGAGAGGAATGGGCCCCTGGTGTAATGCAGAGGCGATTATGAACTCAAATGTGCACTCTTTTCAATAAAAACATGAAATATGATCTGGCTTTAGGAGAGTTGAAAGACACTTACAAGAACATTAACAAGAGGTGTTCTCTGAGGTTAAGGCACAGTTACGAGTCCTGATTCAGCTCAATGTAGTGTCAAGTTCAAATTGATAAAAGAGTGCATGATAGTGCCGTGATGAATCCAGCATTATGTTATTTCTATGACCCTGTGGCGACAAAAAGAAAGATGAAGAAGCACACTGAACTGCATTTAGGCATTTGAACATATATTGAACTGATCTGACACATTATTTAAAAGTCAAAGTTTAATTGTTCTGTGGGAAACACATGGCTCTAGATGTAAAAATAAAATGGTGCACACTCAGTAAAGGTACTGGAGGAGTACATTGTTGTCCTGGAAAGTACACATGTCATAGATGCAAAATAAAAGGCTGATGGGTCTTCTTCAGACCTAGATGCATACCATTTTATCCACAGTACAGGTACAAAGAAGCTTTGATGGATCAAAGTACAGATTTCCTAACACTGACATGTACAGTAACTGTTGTCAGTTAGATAGCACATTGATCCGGGAGCCTGGATGGTACAGTGGAACAAAGCAGCTCACTTACCAACATAGAGAAATGAGGTTCAACCCCAGGCAGCAGTGCTTATGTGTTGGCCCCAACAAAATCAGTTGGTGGGAAGTCGGTGAGGAATGATGACCTATAGTCACAGCAGTAGCAGCTGCTCTTGATTACTCTGCACACACTGACTACTACTGACTGCTACTACCTACTTACTACTGTATTGACCCTACCCAGGCCAAGAAAAAAGGCACCCAATTTTTTACACCCAATGTCAATATTTGTTTAATCCTTGCTTTCTACAGCATATGGCAACTGTGGCATGGTTAAAGTTAGGGAAAGATCATGGTTATGGTGAGGAAAGATTGTAGTTACAGTTGATAAAACTGTGAACATTAATTGACGGTTTGTGACGGGACTGGAACTCTAGTCTCCTGGATGAAAGTCAAACATTAAGTGCATAGTACTTCCTGCAGTAGCACTGAATGTTTCCTGGGATACCAGGCTGAAGCACTGTAGAGGAAACATCTGTGAGATCAGGGTGCAAAATTTACTTTTCTGTCCACCAGCCATTGGTGGGCTGTTGCTAATTTTGCACCCATGTGAGATATAGGAATAAATGGGAAAAGGTGGGACAACATATATTTTTTAAATTCTTTTATTGCCTAATGTGATATGTTAAAGGAACATGTTGTTGCTTGTGATACATAATTAGTATGGTTACAAAAATGACTTGCAGGAAAGGCTACCTTATGTATGAAGGTTGTACCAGCAACCAACGGTTATACCCCAAAAGGTACTGCTGTACTTTTTCTCTGATGGCGTATAATCAAATCCCTGATTCATATCAATGGACCCTTTGTATTGAATAACTATGTCAGATTTGCCACCATTCAAGGATTTTCACAGCTGAGCGTACAATCTCTATCTTATCCATGACGCAGGGCGAGATGGATGCTGATATGTACTCACAAAATCTCATCAGACACGCCGTTCCACCTCAGCTCTGCTCATCTCTCTCCTTTAGCATTGCTCTGATTAGGCCTCCAAATTGGATTCCAGTGCGGTTCTATCATTTTTATGTTGTTTTGTGTTTGCGCACCCTCCCCTGCACCTCGCACTCACGCTCCACCTCTCATTCTATCTGTCTCAATTTCTCAGCTTTCTCTATTCGTGCGAACTCAGCTTTAGTTACACCGAATGCCTGACATTTCAGTAGACTGTGCTATTGTAAGACTATGTCATGCAGTTCAGAAGATGTGACAACAGAGCAAATTTTCTACCATTGTGTGGGATAAAGTAGACACATTTCCTCATCTTTGCAGTTTAGCAGTGAGGTCCTGTGGAACTAGTGAGCCGTCATTCTTACCCCACAATATGTGATCATGGGAAATGAATGTCGACCTGTCCAGGGTGTACACCCAATGTCAGCTGGGATTGGTGCCAGCCCCCCGCGACCCTGTACACAGGATAAGCGATTGACGATGGATGGATGGATGGATGGAAAATGAATGTGTGACAGAAGTTACTGTACTCTACACTGTCAAACACTATCTCATCACTTAATCTATATGAACCTTTTAGCAATTAATATACAACATAAAATGCACCCAAAGGAAGACACTACAGTGGTAAAACCTTTTAGAGCACATAGCAGGGCCTGTAGGGTAATACATAAGTAGTAACCTTCTGTTTTTGTTTTTTTATTTTCCTTCCATAGGTCATAGAGTCTCATGTGTTACCTTCAAGGTATCTAGACATTCAAAATTCATAACAGCATTAGTGGTTTGATTATTCTATTTTAACTCTTCAATTTGTACCATAAAACTCAGCCTCGGTATACCTCAAACATAAATGTAAAAATGACAGAAATGATCCCCTGCTGTGCCACACCAATTCAATCAGAATGTTTCAAAACCTCTGATGATACTAAATCTAGCACTTAATGCCTTCATGTTGGCCATATGTGCCAGGTCTCCCACGTACAAATACTTTATTAAACTTGCATTTTTTGGGCAGCTGCCAATCCACAGCCCACTGCTTGGAGAGGCAGAGGGAAGATATTCTATTGTTTTCCGAGGAGGGAGAGCCTGGAGGTAGGTGATGAGTGGGGTCACCAGCTGAACAAGCCAAGCGTGCTGTCGTGTTGCCCTCGCCTCCACCACTCTGCTTCCAATGCACGTTTCTCCCGCTCCAGTACAGAGCTCGCACATATATGCAGCCACAAATTCTTGAATATAAGAATCCACAGCACATTTAAACAAATCTGCATGTACACATGCATCTATGAACACATGCGCAGGGCCTTTTATAGCAAAACAGTAAATAAACTCAATAGCTTCAGATCAACACGTCCTCATACCTAATGACAGAATAGGTTATTTACTAACGACACCCAAAATGACTTATGTGAACATTCCCCAAAACCACATCTGTGACAGTTGGAGAGTGCCAGCGACAGGCATAACAGACCTTCGTCGTAAGGTTAAGGTTAGCGTAAGGGTCATAGTTTGGTTAGGGTTTAGGAAAACATTATGGTTGGTTTCAAAATAACGACATTACGTTAGTAAGTCACTGACAAAGCTCTACTTAAATAAGTCAATGTTATCTTTTTCGTTCGTATCCCGTTTCACACGGGATACGAACAGCGGCCTCCTGCATAAGATCCCTGTGTGTGAACAATTCCTTCACCCCGGCCTCCTCCTTATGTGGACTTGATGTCCTCCTTTGCTCCTACCATAATTACAAGAGGCACTGGAGCGCAATGCCCTTCCTTTGATGGTATACTTTTAGTTTGGTTTAAGTTTTTCAACCTTTGGGTCCAGACGTGGGCGTGACTATGTGAGGCAAATACAACATTTTGTTGCAGCACAAATGCATCCAGAGTGAGAACAGGCGTAGATTGACTCTGGTAGCACAAGATAAGGAAAAAGACCTTTGTCAGTCTGGTACATCTGTCTGGGATTTTAAGCTGCTGGCTCTAAGGACCTCTTTGACTGTCTGGACTGCAAGATCTTCAGTCTGAAGATTTTATGGAAGGCAGCGACAATACTGAG
This sequence comes from Micropterus dolomieu, assembly GCF_021292245.1. Taxonomy (NCBI): domain Eukaryota; kingdom Metazoa; phylum Chordata; class Actinopteri; order Centrarchiformes; family Centrarchidae; genus Micropterus; species Micropterus dolomieu. The sequence continues at coordinate 29,700,832 of NC_060167.1, forward strand.
CTTCCTGAATCTGACCAGCAGGCTCCCCCTGCAGCAGTGTGATAAATAGATAGTGAAATATGTGAATAAAATAAACATTCTCACACAGGAAACAGGAGAAACAGGAGATTCTTGCAATAAGGCCCACAAAAGGAGGAGCAGGATGTGTATATAAGTGAATGCACAACAGAGTTTGGGTAGTTGCTCCCTGGGCCCATTTACATTACCTGTATTCTGTTTTGAACCAATAGTAAATTAATTTTGCATTGAACTCTATTCGACTTAAGTGTTTTATTGAAAAAAGAATTGAAAGTGTATGAGAGAACCTGAAGACATCTGGAACGCTTTCTCCCGCACAGGTTTGTCCTCCGTCTCTGCAGGACACAAAATAGCTGAGTACTTTGTTGAATATTTTGGCCCGCAACCTCGCCCAAACCATGGGTTGTGTTTTGGCTCGTAAACAAGCTTGTAGACAACCATGGCTGAACACTACTTTTTACAAACGAGCAGTGGTGGAAGAAGTACTCAAATTCCATACTTAAGTAAAAGTATATGTACCTAAAAGTCATCCAGCATAATATTATTCAAGTAAAAGTAAAAAAGTACCTGGTTTTAAAAGAACTTACGTATCAAAAGTAAAAAGTACTACAAATACAAATCTATTGATCTTACAAAAAGAAACCTGTTATTTTAAAATCACTCAAGACAGTTTTGAATACAGCATTTGAAGTTACAGTGAATCACAATAAGGAAAACTGAGTCACAAGAGCACCAGTGGATATTTCCCAAACTATAAGGGGGATTAGCCTGCATCATTGCTCTGCTGTTGTGGCAGTATGAGCTTCACACAGTCCCAAACAGTGCAAGGTTTTGCTTCAGTTTTTAGATGTTTATATTGCAAGATTCTACCAGCTACGTTACCACTGTGTCACAAAATGGCTGCGACTCACAGGGCAAAAAATGTGCCGGTTTGCTGCACAGTCGTACCTGACATGGCAATGCTCTCACTACTATCCTCCCCCTTTAATAAGCCTGAATGGAAACCTCTTCTTGAAAAATCCAGTGCTGGTTTGAACAGACCTCTGCGCACTAACTCCGTCATCATTAAGTCTTTTAAGACAGGGAGCCAATCTTTTTGGTCATTTAGTGGAGCAGCAACTGTTCCATTAGGGTCTGAGCTGCTTGTATCTGGTGCTGGCGCCACATCTCTGGTTGTGCTTGTACTGGCTGAGGCTGCCTGTGTTTCACCTGGGTCTGTGCTCGTACTGGGTGAGGCTGCATACAGATCGACTTTGCTTGTACTGGCTGATGATCCCACATCTACTCTACTGACAAACATAAGCAGTGCCACTGTGAATTATAGATATTTTCTAATGTTATCAGCTTCATTAGGCCCATTCAAACTGGCTCCCCCAGGTTTCCTTCAATACATTTTCAAATATAAAATACTATTTATACTCTTGACTTGACTGAATATGTGATGCTTATTAATTACTGAGATGTGCATCCATATTGCCCAGTCTGCCCCACTAATCAGCAATTTAATATTCAGTGTGAATCCATTGCTTTCTATTTTGTATTAGTCGAGAGTTGTATCTAAACCTTGACTGAGAGACAGATAATCACTGTTCTTATTTTCAAATGATGTGCGCCTATGAGGAGTGCCATCACATCATGTCTGGACTGGTCCCACAGATGTTTCTTGCTGGAATATATACACGCAACACGGTTATCTTTTCCGAGCTACAGTTTATAAACACAAATGGCTGGTTGGTGTTTATCAAACATAATATATAGTTGTATTTCACTCCAATGTTGGTCAGTCACTAGCAACAAAGACACAGAAAGACAAGAGATGTTCTGCTCAGCTGTGTTAGCAAGACAGATAGACAGAGAGAATAACTGCAGCTGCACATAAACTTAACATTACTGTTTTACTTGACTGTTTGACTGCTGTTCCTGCAATTCATTCTCATTGAGTTTTATCTCTTCTTCTGCCCAGATAGTTGCTCTTCGTCCTCTCATCAAAGTTGTAGGCTTCAAATTAACTCTCACTTTCACCTTTGACACAAGAGTCAGGCGAGCCACTCCAGCTCTCTGCAAGAGTGACTTGATTTCTATCACTGCGCATCAGCTGGGTGAAGTTGATTTGCGGCTAGTCCACCTTACCAGTTTGTTTTTCAATGCTGCTCCACTCAGGTGTGCAGCATGCTGATAAGGATATAACAATGCCTAGTGGAGAATGTACTGGAGTAAAAAGTCGTTATTTGGCTTAAAAAGTCGTTATTTGGCTTAAAAAATTGCAACAACTAAAAATACTCAAAATAAACGACAGCCCCCCCTGCTTCAGTGGCCTGTTCGGATGTGTGCCACTCAGTGTTTCTAGTGAACACAGGACAGAGCCCATTTCAGGTTCAACATTCTGTTACTACCAGTCTACTCTGAAAGCTCCACCTTGTCAGCTGCTGAAGTCTTGACAGCCACTGGCAGTAGGGTGGTAGTTCAGCCTTCCAGGAGCACAAGAGGGAAAGTCATATGACCATCCTGCTAGAGGTGACCAAAAGCACACTTGCCACCAGCATGATTTTTCTTATCTCCAGTCTTCTTAGAATAAATCCAACCAGCCTAAAAAAGGATTGATTTGGAAAGCATGGCCTCACTGTGGCCTCATGTTGCTCAAACACACTATTGACTGTGAACCTTCTAAAAGGGCTGGAAGCCATTACTTTGACATAAGAAAAGCTGATAACTAAAATATCCTACCCCACCTGGAGGATTGTAAGCACTATGCTCAGTGTACGGTGTTTTTCCTGCCTTTGTGTGACTACAGATGTCAGCTATTTTTGTCCTCAACCCCATCTGCTATGATGTCACCAAGTAGCAGCATGTCCACAGCTGGCTTTTGTTAATAATTTGTGCGTTTCCTCATCATTTGCCACCATTCATAATTTCTCTTCTACTGCACACTTAACTGCTAGCTGTATGAGCAGAGTTAAATATATATGAAGATATGTTTATTCCTAATAAGGAGTACTATTTAGCCTATGAAATTAAGTTCAACAGCTTCAAAATCATTTTGATGGTACACTGGCTTGTAATAGGGTGAGTGATGTCACTATCATTGCCTCTCCGGGCCGTGGAAGCTTTGCCTGGCACTGTGTAAAACTGAAGGGCAGGATTTCTTTCACAAGAACAAGGTAATGCTTTACGGAATAAACAAAAGTCTTCAGCAAGCAAGCCATGAGATGAGGCAAAAAGCATGGCAGAGGCTGGGAAGAGAATGATAAAGATCAGAGGAAGCGAGTGACAAGCAAGTGACCGGAGAAGAGTAAATATCAGACTGGCTGTTGCTCATTGACGTGAGATGAAAGGGCTAAAAAGGATTCAGAACAGATGTCGAGATGGCCTTCTATCTGCTGGCTTGCTATGTCTTGAGTTGATGTGCTTGCCTAATGTTAACAAAGTTACTGACTGGAGCAATATCCGCCAGCGGTTTCACAGACAGAGATTTAGTTGCTAGCTATAAATCTCGAGCTGACGTTAGCAAACTTATTATATAACACACTTATATATATATAACCTAACTGTAAGCGCTTTCAGTTGCTAGCTTTGTTAGAGCGTGGCGCCGGTGTCGAGCCGGAGCCAAGCAAGCCGCCAACATAACCAGGTTCATCAGCCTCTACATTAGCTAATGGCAGAGGCAAAGAGACGTTGACGGACAAAGCTAAGAAAAAGCAAACACCTGTTAATTTAATGTTCCAAAGGTATTTGAGATCACGTTTTTTGGGACAGATTTGTTGCAAGTAGTAGTATTTTAAGCCATTGTTTGTGACTGTTTGTAAGAACATTCTGTATTGAATTAAACAATAATAAAAAATTACCATTATTTCTATGGAAACTGTCTCTCACAATGCACATGCACAACATAAAAAGCACTACAAAAAAACAACAACTTTAAAAGGCCTCTTCTGAATTCTGAATCTGAAATGTGAAGTTTAGCAAATAATAACAAATTCATAATCGTGATAATAATTTGAAACATTTAAAGCCACTTAGAGATCATAAAAACAATGAATTGCTCCACAGTAGGGCTTCCAAAATTAAGATTCATGGGAGACCATCTCATATTTAATATTTTTTAATCATGTTTACTGATTACCAGTGCAGAATTCTCCAGGTGTGTAATTGTAATTCTGTGGCTCTTCCAGGTCCTGAAGGAGGGAGTGTTCAACTCTGAACAGAATCTATTTCATGTCTAATAAACAAGATTTGATAAAAACCCTTTTCAACTAAACCTTTCTAATTAAGAAGTACTGCCTTTTGCTACTCCAATTCTGGCTCCCATTCGTGTCTTCACAGTTCAATGTGTCAGCCGTTGGTCAGTGGCTGTGGAAACTGTGCCTTCCTCCTCTCAGAGAACATTTCCTGCCCATGACAGCATCTCTCGAGGGAGTGACACTCATTCTAGTTGGTGGAGTGAGAGCAGAGCCCAGAATACACTTCTCACACAGTAGTAAAGCAGACTACACACCAGGGCCAAAGAGACTAGCGCCTCACCTTTACTTGACCTTGTATGGACTAAGTTGCTCTCAGCAGGCTGTAGCCAGTTGCTGCTCAGTGAGAGCTACAACACAGCCATGGCAGCCCCTCAGCAGCAGACATTCTTCACTGGACAGCTCTGATACAGACAATGACACACACATCCCCTCAGGGCAGCTGAATGATATTACTTGTTGGGTTCAGATACAGGTGACGGTCTGTTATAAATAATTAAATCATTATAACAGTGATAGTGTAAGCACTGAGCTGTGAATAAATGTAACATCATAAAAGCGCAGCAATTAAGGGAGTAATTAATAACAGCCAGATATCCCCTATATGACACTGTAACCAGAAACAAATTAAGGAATTGCCCAATGATCAAAGGCGTAAATACCTTATTTTACAACAGAAATGTAATTCTGCGAAAGAGTTTCTGCATGCCACATGAATGCCCTTTTTGACTTTCAAAAGAGAGGGCTCCAGGCAAAGGTAATTCATGCCAGAAAGGAAAAGAAAGAAACCTTTGTGCAGGCAGGAGAAAGTATTCTGTGACTCATAGCCTCCTTTCCCCTGTTGTCACACACACAAAAAAGGATTTTTACTGGGGCACAAATAACTCCTGAACAATTCTATATCCCATCATTGCATCATAACTGGCTTGTTGCATGTGAGCTGCACATTATGATCGAATGTGTAAAACGATCAGCACTGGGTTTTCATTCATTCAGTCTTTCTCTGCTGATTCAGTGTCATCAGAGATCTTTATGAGCGTGCTTTGGGCAAAGGTCTAGTCCATCACAGTCCACATACTCACAATGCAATTCACACCTGTTGATATATCAATCAACTGTTGATGTAGGAGGAACATGAAAACTTCACAAGCCCAGATCATTTTTGCTGTGAGGCAACGGTGCTTCCCACTCACTCAGCCTCTGCACAACATTCTCAGATACATACATTAACGCTGGCAGTTCACCAACATGCAGATTGTTGCTTGGTTACATCTGTAGATATGTTTAGGCTTCAATACAGTATCATTTGGTCACCTACAGGGTTTCTATGGAGAATTAATAATTATAATAATAATAATAACTTTATTTATAGAGCACTTACCAAACAATGTAGAAAGTGTTTCACAAAAGACACACATGAAATACTAAAGTGGATGATAAAGTACAAGAGGGCAAAATAAGATAAAAATGGAAATCACAATCAAATATGCCAATGCAGGATATAAGAAAAGATAAAATGAACATAAAAACAATAAAATAAACAGACAGCTCAGATAAAATCAGGATACGCCTTCTGATAAAAGTGCGTTTTAAAAGAGATTTAAAAGAAGACACAGACTCAGACAGCCTAATGTGGTAGACTATGTGACAGCATTAGAGGCAATGTCACTGTGACAGAATGCAAATAAGACTGCTATGTGTGGATGTATGTGGTTTTATGAATCCTTTTTCTAAGCGCTGTGCTAAAAGCTTATATGTTTTACGAATGGGAGAAACCGTCTCTCACACTTGGTCTTTTTTTTTTGGTGCGAGTCTCCTCTCCTTGTGCCTGAGGTATGGAACAGAGAATTTAAATGTTCAGCGAAAAAGGATAGAGCGGGAAAACATTTCACAAGGTTGTAGAAGAGTGTCAGGATCCTCCAGGCGCTTGGTAATGTTCTGACCCCAATGTAAATCCATCAGTGCCATTTTGCTAATGAACTGATCTATGATTTACACTGTCAGTGGAGCTCGTTTCCTCCCGCCGCCTCTCGCAAAGTGCTGACAGCGCCTCTCTGTATCGGGCAGACCTTTCGTGTTATTGTGAGTAAGCTGATTTGCGTTATTCATCTTAAATCCTCGATCCAGTCTGGCTGTCAGTTGATAACTTTGGGTCACTGCATACACAAGGAGAAGAAATTCTTTGGGGGTAAAGTTTTATTACATAAAACCAATTACTGAGCTGCTCTGGGTATTTGGTGTTTGCATACAGATCTTGTGCTTATGTACATAATTCATGATGCATAATAGAGATGCCTTATGCAGCACATATTTACAATAACAAAATGCATATAGTGGTTTTCCAACTTTCACATTATTACAGCTGATAAAGTGACCATTAAAACAACAAAAGAATGCGTAGGTGCAAATTTTTCCACATCTTTATTTACATAAGCAAAAATATAAAACCTCTCTGATCACAAAGTGTGATGGAAGAAGGTAAGAGCTGTGGGACATCTCTGGCATAAAGTGAACACCCTGAGATTTAATGAGACTTAATGTTACAGATGCGTGTCTCCTGCTGAGTGATGCCCACCTCACACAACCTGGCACTGTTTCGTGAGATGGGATTAAGGGGTAAAAAAGGGAAAATGGGAATGGAAATGGTAAATAAATATAGCAGAAAGTATTCCTTACTAGCCTTGCTAGATGTCCATAACCAAGCCATCCAACAAGCTAAATGCTTAACCCAATAAACACCAATAGAGAACAGCTGTTGTTTCAGTGCTTTACTGAATCCAGGTGTTAAACTGTAAAATACACCATAAAGAAAAACAGGGTTGAGCTGAGTTACATATTGACATGTAAAAAAGTTTCTTACAGTAGGTTAGCAAAGCCATCTATTAGTAATATGAGTTAAGAATTGTCAGTAAAACCAAGCAACACTATCACAACATATTTAAATCTAATGACAACTTGGGAGATAGTCATAGTTAAATATGGATCTGTATGCAATAACTGCTGGTAGGTTATAAAGCAATTTGACTTATGCACAAATTCCACTCAAATGACACGGATACTTCACTGATTAACATTAATAACCACAGACATTGTGTTTAAATGAAGTTATATAATTAAAGTTCAGGAACAGGACCACGCCTCTCTCTCTCACTAATTCGACCACTTGCGCCTCATTCAATTCCTTCAATCCAACCACCCATGCTTCACTCATTTTATCCAACTGTGTCTCCCTAATCCAATCACCTGCACATAAGCCTGCCTAACCCCTTTCTCAGTTCTCACACACCTACCCCCCACACCCTGTTTCTCACCTCTTTCAATGGGCAGCACGTTGGCCTCACAGCGAGAAGTCCTGGCCTTTCTGTGTGGAGTTTGCATGTTCTCCCATGGTTTGCGTGGGTTTCCCCCAGGCGCTCAGGTTTCCTCCCACTATTAAAGACATGCGTGCTAAAATCCATAATTCTGCCTAAGTAATTGTTCTTTTTCTACCACAGGAACCACAGGGGGTTGATAAGCAAGCTGCTTATCGAGACGAGCCCCACCCTGAGTCTCAACCCCTGGTTTCCTGACCACTAAAACCTAAACAACCCCTCCATCCCTCTTCTCTACACCTTCATTTTAACATATTTATCTTTATTTCAAAGTGAACTTAGTATCACAAGAAACCATCCAAATCACATACATTGAGATGAAGCATTGAAAAAACATAACGCTGAGAAAAAAAGCAGTTTCAAGCAGTATGCAAGCAGTATTGGACTATGTAACATTGCAGTACCGGGCAGGAAATCTATTCCGACGACGGTGTAATGCTTTATGGATCCATGTCAAACACCAACAAGACTTCTCAGTAGGTTAGATATAAGAAGAAGCAAAAAGTATAGAATGTACTCTGTAAGTTCTTTGGAAGAAGCTTGCTTGGTATTCTCAGTATGGATATCAAAGCAGAGGCTGCGAAGTGACCGAAGAAGAAATTGTAGAAGAGTAAATATGAGATTGGCTTTGATTGTTGGCATGAGCTAAAAGAGCTGAAAGAATGCAGGAATACAGAGCTGGCCTTTTTGCTGTTAGACTAGTAAGTACTCTATCTATAAATCTCAAGTTGATGTAAGCAGACTTACTAGACAACACACTCAGACATCGGTAACATCACTGTTAGTGGTCTTGCATTGGTTGCTGTCTAGCTTTGTAGGCTAGCTTGCCATCCTAGTTTCAAGCAACATTATACTTCTGAAAGTGAAGAACAGCTGGGCGAGCGGGCAACAAAACTGGGCTCAGCAGCCTCTTCGGACAAAACGTTAGTAAATGGCAACAGTGAAGAGACAGAAGAGGATGTTGACAGAGGAAGCTAAGAAGAGAAAAAAGGTGACTCAGCAAGAGGCTCCCAGAGGTTGGCGAGAGCTTCGTGAAATAAAAGGCTGCTAGATGCCAAGCTGGCATTCTTTCTGTTGGACTAGTAAGTAATATTGTTGTGTCTTTTGTTGTCGTGCTTGCTTGATGTTTGGCTGTGTTATGTGGTTTCATTGTTTGGATGGTATTACTGCAAACAATGACAAATATTTTAGCCAAAATCTGTGTTCACACCACCTTTTACAGTTACTCAAGTTCATTAGCAATTTCTTGTCCTGTCCATCAACAGTCACGTCATAAGCATCTCAGCATCCACTGGTTGTGTGGAAAGGATATTTTCCAGAATGACCAACAAAGTGACAGCAAGAACAAGTGCTCTGTAGAGCTCATTAGGAGTGAGTCTTTATCACTCTAATCTTTGAGCAGCCCTTTTCTACATTAGCAGTTTAAAAGACAAACAGCTACTCAGTGCTGTACGAGTAGTGTACTTCTGACAACAAAACACTCATAAAAAGAAGTAGGCCTAACATGCTCCAATACTGCACACAAGGCCTACTACTTCTAGTACACTGATGTTCATGATGTTCATGGAAAATCCTTTGAAAAAGTCTTTCCAGTCGAGTCATATCAAAGCATTTGTTTTAGCCTGTTTATTGTTAATAAGGTATGGACATGTTGATTTAATAAGTTAAGAAAATACAGTTCACATTTCACAAGTTCCTCCAAAAGCCAATTTCTTTTGTGGTCTCACCGTCACACACTGTTGGCCTATGTTTATTATTGTCATTGTTGTGTATTTAGCTAGGAAAATATGACCACTAGTCTGTTGAGCTGTGATGGAGAGAGTACATCTGTTCACACTGATTTCAGTTGCTAATAGCTTTTTATAATGTCCACTGGTTTCAATCTTAATACTTCCCTGAAAACATGTTTTAAATACCTCCAGTGGCCCCAACTGGGGCAGGAATCCCTTATTTTTCTGAATTGAAGGTGGCAACCCTAGTAGGTACTCTTGCGTCGGTTGCGGTCTAACTTTGTTTGATAGCTTACCAACCAATTTGCATAACTGGGCATGGCAGCCTCTAACGTATGCTAGAGGCGAAGAAAAAAAAGAAGAGGTTGACGGAGGAAGCTAAGAAGATTATTAGAAAGAGACCAAGCAAGAGGCTCCCGGACATTGGTGAGAGCTTCATGAAAAAAAAGACTTCAAGAGACACCGAGCTGGTATTCTTTCTGTTGGACTAGTAAGTAATATTGCTATTAGGGCTGGGCAATAAAACAATAATGATAATTATCGCAATATAATTTTTCTCATTAACAAAATAACAAGTGTTCGACAAATGTTTGATTCAATTCATTTGAATCACAAATGAATAAGCACTTGATTTTTCTATTAACATATTTATTTTGTTGATTAAAAGGGACTGAAAAAAAGATTTTACTTAATTTTACTCATGCATATTTGTTGAAGAAATGATTTGATCACAATTGTTATGAATGTTTTAACCTCAGATTTGTTAAGTGATCCACTGTTTGGCAAGTGTTTTCGACAATAAAGAATAGATTAAAACCACGATTAGTCATCTGGTTTATTCAATTTTCACTCGAGCAAAAATCAGCCTTTAAATTCTCTATAGGAGCAATGGACAAAATTATAAGAAAAAGTTGTATTAAAAGATTCTCATAAATTAAGTTATATCTTGTAAATTAACCATTTTAATCTGAAAGAATAGCTGATTTTTGTTCTTGTAAATTTACAAAATTCTGAGGTTTTTTTCTTAGAGTAAACCCCCCCTCCCTGCGGCTCCATCATTGTTTGTCCAATGGCCTTAATACCCTGATGTGTATGTTCGTAATTCAGTATATTTTTTGAATGGCATGTACAAGCTCAGGGCCAGTGTTAATAATTCCAATTCCCCACGCTCCCAAGGCAAGAGAAAGAGAGACTGTCCTCAGGTCTGATTTTATGAGGCATTTCTCATTGATTGTTTAGTTTTCACCCACACAAACACCATGATGAAAGTTAATGATGTATGCCCGGTCTTCCTACAACACTATTAATTATTTTACCGTGGGTGTGGAGGTCTTGGAGAAATGGCACCACTCCAGTTTGTTTGGGTGATTTCCCTAACAGACAGACAGGCAGCGATGTGAATTGGTATATATTTGTATTTGTGGCTGTTTCATAACCCAGACAGACCAGATCAGTAAAAGGGGAACGAGGGATTCGTAACTTAATTTGGAGATAATGGCAGATGCTCTGCTGTCTGCCAAATGTCTCCTAAGAGTCTTAGGAGGGTGGAAGAAGGGTCTGGGTGCATGTTGAGACATGGTGTCTGATAGCTTGTCTTTGTGATAGTGATTCAGCTAGCTATTCTCACCTTTGCTGCGGCCTGCTGTCCTGTCACTTCCAACCCCAGTGCACCTCCAGCTGCAACGCTATCGTGTCTGTGTTCACACACTCACAGCCAGACGCAGTCAGACACAGCTCCATGTTGCTTGTCAGCGAGCCTCAGGGATAAATGGTCCTGAGTGTTGACAATGGCTATAATTTTATGAAGAGGGCTAGGAGCTGTGTCTCTTTATTCAGCTAACCTGATTACAGACCTTCTCTTTGCCTGTGTGAGCACACAGTGTAATCTAAAAGCAACACCTGGGCCACTAGGCGATGCAAAGACAGCATGCCAAAGTACTGGCACACCCCCAAAATGAATTAAGGTGGACTATTCAGGTCTGTCCTGACCTTGGGGAGATGTGCATACTGGTTTCTGCTTTCTGAGAAACAAGCTGAATACAGTCTTTTATTACAGAGTCACTGTGAAATGTGTAATGTATGTTAATCCATCTGAGATTGGGAGGAGAAAAGCCAGGTTCTGAAGGGACAAAATTATGGCTTTAAAAGAGAAGGTGAAAAGGAAGAGCAGGTAGATTGAATAGAAAAGGAAAGTAAATTGGTACAAACCGAACAGTGAAGGAGACCAGTCGAGGAAATAAGAAACATTGAAAAAATGATAGAAAGGTGACAGGCACAGGCAGAAACAGGCAGACAGACACAGCCAGCAGAGGGACCAGATAGAGTGAGCCAGGATAGACAGATGGAAATACAAGGGCACATTCACACTGCAGCTGAAGAGCCTCCTGATTCTGATTTTTGTCACATGTCATGTGTAACACAGATTTGATATTTTCTAGCAAGTGCAATGCAAAGAGCTGCATGACATCTATTTTTTCTAGTCTGAACCCATGCACCACATAAAATCAGGTTCTGATGCATGTGACAGGCATGCAACCTGACAGTGCTGCTGTGAGGATAGAAGTGAAGACACCTGAGACAGCTGATATAACATTGTTGTCCATGCCTGCATGGCTGAGCTAACTTTAACTTAAGATATGAAACTTTTGAAAGAGTAAATAGGACATTCATAATTTAAATGAAAAGTTAAATTCATAAGCAACAGAATGCATCCTGACTGAATTACACAGTGGGGTCTTGCTGCTACATGTACAGCCGATCACTTCATTTCACTGGAATGAAACAATCAGTGGTGGTAAACTTTGAAATGCAAATTTGTGCTGTTGACCAACTGCAAGCGGTCTTGACAGTCCTGACCTTTAGAGAACAGAGGGCCAGAGAGTCCAAAATGAAGGATGCTATTGTAGCATATTATCTGTGTTGCACCATCCACTTTTTATCTATCACTTTCCACTTATCCACCTTTTGACAAATCACTGTTTGTCCATAAATTTGCTTTTAAGCTCACAAGTGTGCTGTGGCTGAAACAAACTAGTGGTAAATGTGAAAGACAGTCTGCTCCCAAAGTGGTTGAAAATATGGCTTTTCTGCAAGTTTATATTTGTTGAATGGGTACTTTGATAAATTGCTCTTATTGCAGTATTACTTATCACAAAGGTTTAGTTGCACTTACAGCCACGAGTCTAGTTCTTAACTTGTTAACTTAAGTATAACTTTACTTATCTTTCCCTTCCCTCAGCTGCTGCTTCTGTGTGTATGTGTCTGTGTGTGTGTGTGTGTGTGTGTGTGTGGTGGTGTGTGTGTGTGGAGGAGCTCAGCCCTGCCCCTCAGGCAAACACAACACAGAGCTGGGCAGAGAAAGACAGAGGGTGCATGTGTGATCATAAATTACACCAAAACATATTTTCCGATGGACTAATCTTACTCACTGGTTTCTTCAAGTACCGATAAAATGCTAACATGACGTTCTAGGTGGTTTGTTACAGTAAGAAGTGTTATGACCCCAGGGTCATATTTTGTAATTTGTTTATCTCTCACCCTGCACTGTCAGCTGTCTCCTCCCTTAGAGTATGTGTGTGAGTGTGATTCCACACCTTTATGTTGCGTCCAGGAAACCCCTAGACCTTACGACGTGACATAAATTGGGGGCTCGTCTGTTCTTTCTCTTGTTCTTTGACGTCATGTAGGTGAGTTATTTCGTTGTTTCTTGTGGCTCTATTTGTCTGATTGGCAGCAAGTATGGAGTTTAAATCGGAGGATTTTGCTACTAGTCCATCGGTTGATAAATTAGATAAGTGTAAAAAGATTTTAGTGGGGAACGTTTATGATGTGTAGGTGCCACCCAGTCTTAAGAAGCAGGAGTTAAAATAGCTCCTTTGCTTAAAGCAATGGGGTTTGTTTGGGGAGTTAGCTCCTACAGAAGAAGAGGGTGATTGGACTGGTGTTGTTGCCCCACTCCAAGTAATTTCACCTCAAGGTCTTGCGGCTTCGGTAAACTTGTCAACAGAAGAGCTGAGGCTAACGCTGCAAAAAAAAGAGGCTGAGGTGAGAAATCGAGAGTTGGAGGTGCAAGCAATACATTTAAAAATAAGAGCTCTGGAAATAGAGTGGGGAGCCGCTACATCTGCAAGTTCTCCTACTTCACCGTCACCCACTCCAAGACCCCAAGACAGCTTTGACGTGAGTAGGCACATTTCACTGGTTCCACCATTTAGAGAATCTGAGGTAGACTCCTATTTCAATGCTTTTGAATGCATTGCTGCTACACTGAACTGGCCGAAGAGTGTGTGGCCTCTTTTACTCCAATGTAAGTTAGCTCAGGAAGTCTGTACCTCTCTGTCCATTGAAGACAGATTGAATTATGACATTGTTAAAGCCTATGAGTTAGTGCCAGAAGCATATAGGCAAAAATTTAGAGCTTGAGAAAGGCGCTCTTTTTGATAAATGGTCCAGTAAGGTAGCAACTTTAGATGATCTTCGTGAACTTGTGTTATTGGAAGAATTTAAGAATCGGTTCCCAGAGAAAATTATCATCTATTTAAATGAACAAAAAGTCACTTCCCTTGCTGCTGCCGCTGTACAGGCGGATGAGTTTATCCTAACTCACAAAAGTGTTTTTTCCTCCTTTGTTCGTCAGGAGCCAATCTCAGTTGACTGTAAGGGTAACTCTCCTAAGAGTTATCGTCATAACCCCACTGCCGCCCCTGCCGCACAGAAACCTGAGAGTGTTGTTACTGTCATGAGCAAGGACATCTTATCGCTGCTTGCCCTTCTCTTAAAAAGAAGGAGCACAGTAAGAATGCCAAAACACCCTCTCCAATAGGGCTCATCCCCACTACACCCTGCAAAAAATTTGAGTCCTGTTAAAGCTCAAACAGACCATATTAACGTGTCTTTTAGGCCATTTATTGCACAGGGTTTTGTTTCTCAGGTGGGTGAGAAAAAACTCTCAGCTGAGTCCTATTGTGGTGTAGATGTTTTGGCATGGGGGGTTAAAATGTGTGCGGTGCGGGCTCCAGTGCACTTCATCACTTCAGTTGTCCTCCAGATTTGTGTCATCCAAATTTCGAATCGCTACACACCCTCAGTTTCTGACAGCAGGTATAGACTTAATCCTTGGGAGTGATTTGGCTGGTGGTAAAGTTTTCCCGTCTCCCGAGGTGATCAAACATCCGATTGCAGATTCGTTACAAGACGGGTTTAGAAAATGTTATGGCTGATGCTCTGTCTAGATCTTGTTGAATCAAACATTTTCCTCTCAAGAAAAATGTTTGATCTTGGGTGGGGAGGTGTTATGACCCTGGGGTCATATTTTGTAATTCTTTCACACTGCACTGTCAGCTGTCTCCTCCCTTAGAGTGTGTGTGTGAGTGTATGCAGGTAATGGAGAGCAGGTGGGCACACTGGATGTGCCACACCTTTAGTTGCGTCCAGGATACCCCTAGACCTTGGGATGTAACAGAATTCATACTTGGAAACAGACTAACTTCAACCAATCAGGGGTGCGTTTCCCAAAAGCATTGTTGCTAACTACGGTAGTAACTTCCTTGGTTGGAACTGTGCATTGGGACGCAACTGTTTCTCAAAACCCTAGTTCGAACTAAGGAGGTAACTAAGTTGGTAACATGGTACAAACTATCGTTAAGCAACGCAGCTGTTCCCCGAAACCATAGTTCCAATGAATGTTCGCACCAACTGTTGTTATAGTTCAAACTACAGCTCCTGTGGTAAGATGCTTAGTTCACGGTGACTATGTCACAGATAGCAGAAAATGCAGTCTTGGTGGATGTAATATATTTTAGGCAGGGAATGTTAGATAATCCTGCTGTATAATCATTACATAAATAAATATAAAAAGGGACAGCATAAAATTCATGAAAGTACTGTAATGAATAAATCCCTGGGAGTTTTTGTTGCCATTATAATAAAGATCTCAGGGGATTTGAACCCGTGTCTGTCTCAATAGAGAACATTCACAAGCTCAGCCACTTATCACACTGAACTATTCTCAAGACCTTGATATCATCTGCGCCCAAAGGATTCATAATAATGTTAAAGTGTTGAACCGAAGATACTTGCAGACTAAACCTATGTTACTAAATGTCTTGTAATCGCTAATAGCTCTTATTTTTATTTATTTATTTACAAGTTATAGCCTATATTTAGGTTAAATAAAATGATTAGTATTGTTGATTTCATTAATACTATTGTTTATTTTCTTGTTATTGCCAGTCTATAATGTGAAAAGCCTAAATAATAAGTTAGCATAATAATGTTACTTAATATCGGTCACAACCAGTATTGGGCAGTAATGCGTTACTGTAATAATATTACTTTCCCCAGTAACTAGTAGTGTAACTAATTACTTCTAAAACAGTAATATTATTACATTTACTAATCCAAGTAACGCTGCGTTACTCGTTACTGAACACACCATCCTTGACGTTGAAATGGGAACTTCATGAGAACCATCTTTTAAACACTGCCATGTAACTAATCTAACTAGGGGCTTCCAGCCTCTTGGGTATGGGGTCAATGGAAGGTAAATGTGTGTGATGCTTTGACATATGTCCAGAGGGGTCAGGACTTTAAGTGGTTCACCACATGTACCTTGGACATGGGTGTCTTTCTATAGATCCTGATGGAGTGACCCCTAGGGAACACTGAAAGACAACATGTTCCTTTGATGAGATAGTACTCCGACCCTGAGACTAAGATAAAAGCTGCATGTGCTGAGACACTGCAGCTCACTCGGATGATACTCTCTGATGCGTATGTGTCCCTGTGAGTTCCTTCTGCAGAAGACTGGAATAAAATTCACAGAAAGACAAGTGTTTGCCTGAGCTGTTTATTTAAACACGCCTTTTCACACCACAACGTGAATCAGCAACTGTGCAGCAGCTCAGCGACACCGGACTTTGCTGTTCATGTCCGCCAAAAACTAAAGGAAGAAAGGAGAACGAGAGGTGTTCTTTCCACAGCTGTAAGTAGCTATTGCCATTATTGTGTCACAGTCTAAGATGCAAAGAACATTGTCGTCTTTTGTAAACTGTGCGACCAGCAAAAAGCTTTCAACCCCAAACATTTCTACATTTAATTTATTGAAGCAGCACAGCGACGTGCAACTCACAGAAAGAAACTCCAGCTGCTATTGGGGTGGTGATGGGGAAGTGGATAAGACACATACCTATGGTGTGAGAGACCCAGGTTCAATCCCCCACTGTGACACATCCACCAATGTGTCCCTGAGCGAGACACTTAACCCCTAGGTGCTCTGACACACACACACACAAATCTATATATATATAGCAGTAGTAAGTCTCTTTGGATAAAAGTGTCAGCTAAATTAATAAATGTAATGCCACTGATGCTTGGACTTGTCGGGAGAGAGTGGCATTTTGTAACTAATAGCCTATTGCTCTTATAAATAGGCTACATGTTGCTACAGTCGGGATTTGTCGGTGGCGTTAATAAACGTTAGGCCTAGGCTAAAATGCTTTGTAAAAACCATAGGCTACTCCTTGTTGCTGTTATGAATATGATAGTTAAAAAGTCGGAGAGACTGCTTTGTTTGGGGGTGAAGGGGGGTGGTAGTGAAAGCAGTGTTTCCCATGATTAGCCGACAATTAGGATAACCAACGCTGACCGCCACATATTGATTTTTTGTACTAGGCAGTATTTAAAATCATATTTGATTGAGGAGCATATGTTCGTGCAGCTCCTCCTCTCGCTCGCTCTCGTGACCCCCCCCCCCCCCCCCCCCCCCCCCCCCCCCCCACCCGCCACAATCACAAACACTGGAAAGTAATATAGTAACGTAATGAGTAACTTAAATATTTACTTTTATCACCCAGTAATAAGTAATAATATTACTTTTTAAAGGAGTAATAAGCAGGGTTGGGAGGGTTATTTTAAAAATGTAATCCAGTACAATTAATAATTACTTGTTTAAAAATGTAATCAGTAATGTAATCCAAGTACCACAAAAAGAAAGTAATGTAATCTGATTACTTTTAGTTATTTTTGGAGTACTTCAATGCCAAATAGGCTAATGAAGACAAGATAAATATTAATGTGTTTTCTGCTCAGTGTATTTTAAGAAACATAGAATAACAAAATCTCCTATTCCCAAAATCCATATTTAAATGTTTTGTCACCACAATGGCAGTATCTCGCCCATCAATGACAAAAACATTGTTTTGTAGGTATTCAAGTTTGACATTTGGGAAACCATTTTACAATTTTGATTACTCATTCTGCACTTGTATTAATTTAGCATCCAATGAAAACAATATGAAGCTGCTGAAGCATAGTGTTTCTGGGTCGATTACTGATTACTGTACAAAAACACAACTTTCTTCACTGATTCTGGTGAAAGTGGATCATATTTGATGGAGAAATATCAAAAACTTGCACGGGGGACGGGTGGGAGTGTTAGTGTTTATCATAGACTGTAACCTTATAAAGGTGTTTAAGTTACACGGGGTGCGGTGCCTGATTGGGAACCGTAGCCGGGCGAGTGGGCAATGAGACCTCGCTCAGCAGCCTCCCAGTGAACACAGCATGAACAGCACCGAACACAGCCTCAACGACCAACAGGGAATTCAGTAACTTACTGAGATGATTTACACAGAGCTTCTGTGTTAGCTTTGCTTTTTGCTAAACTGCTAACTGTAGCCATTCTGCCTGTATCTGTGGCTAGTTTCTTCGGGCGGTTAGCCATGCTGCTAGCGGTCCTTTAAGCATACTCACCCCCGGGTTGCCAAGAGCCAAACATGGCAAGAAAACCACATTCGTACTGTATCCACAGTGGTCAAACTGGGCTCTGTTGGTCTCAGAGGCTGTGCTCAGTCCTGGTCCAGCTGCCGTGTTCACTCACTGGGAGCTGGAACCAGTCCGCACAGAGTCTGCATGATGGGGTGGGGGTGTAAACACACATTCGCCACTACTGGCGACTATAAACGCCAATCAATGTCTGCAACACGTCCCTCCCTTGCTTTGGGTTTTAACCATAGACTGTATATAAAAAACATATATGGAGGCAAATAACACTGCCTTTTCTGTCATGGAAACTTTCTGCTTAAAGTAATCTGAGTAATCCCCGATTTTACAAAATGTACCTGTAATCTGATTACATCTATTCATGTAATGTGTTACTCCCCAACCCTGGTAATTAGTAACTAGTAATATATTACAATTTCTGAGTAACTTGCCCAACACTTGTCACAACTGACATATTTAGGAATATGACAATGTTTTGTGAGTTTCCTGCTGTGAAAGTCACAAAACAGACCTGGAAACATGTGAGTCCAAACTATGTTGGTTCTAACTAAGTTAGTCCAAACCATGGTGGTACCAACAAGGTACGACAGTTATGGGAAACGCTTCAGATGTTTGTTAGTTTAGCGATGCATTGTACCAACATAGTTCAATGCTACCTTCCGTGGTTGTTCGGGAAATGCACCCCAGATAATCAAATCATTTGATGTAGTAGGAGAGCCGAAGGCAGTCGGGAGAAAAGTGAAGACATATTTTCCATCGAGAAAAGCCTTCAGTGCCATTCTTTGCTCTTCTTTCAATGAAGAAATACTCTCCAGTTCCAATACAACTAATGTTACAGTAGCATCTATGCTAATCTCTTAAGGAGCTGCCATTGTTGTTTTCAAATGAACAGTAGCTTTGCATCTCGCTATCATCACACCTAAATCACGCCCATAACACCCGTTTGGCCACAAGTGCATAACTTGAAGCCCGCAAGATGGATTCTTACGTGATCTTGTGTGATCTCGAGAATCCAGCTGCTCCACAAGGTAAATTAAATAATTCGGGTTCTTGCTAATTTAGGTTTTTCGGATGGCATCCAGAGGCACTCATGACTCAGGAGTCATTTACACTGGTGCAACCAAGTAATTTGCACACTCATACGCATATGCAAGTGAAATGTTTACACTGTAGAGCCCTGGTAGTGTCTGTGTGTAGCTCACCGTTTCTGCTCTATACACAGTAAATGGAACAATGTAAACACATTTAGCATGATACAACCTGACCACATTCAATACATACATTCAGTGTTTCTGTGGCACTTTCCAGGGGTGAAATCCGGCACTGAACTATAAATCACAACCTAAACCATAGAAATCTAAAAGGGGACTCAAGTTAAATCCTGCTTTTGGTCTGGGATAACCAATAAGTCATAGTGCTAATATAAGTGTGACAGAATTTAGGGGGACTATGACACAGGTTTCCCCAGGTTGTGATAGGGTCAGTTGCTGAGCTAATGTAAGCAAAAGGTGAGAGGAGGGGACTCTCCAAAAACATATTTCAGACAGATTCTCTTCTCTGTCTGCTTGGTTGACTGACTGACGCAGCGGTCTTGATAATGATGCACTGCAATCCATTTGTTAGGTAACCCAAGGTCGAGATTATCTTTATTTTGTTTCATTACAGACAGACTGACTGGCTCTGTGTAGAAAGTGTTGCATGAGTCTTGATTTGAATATCCAATAGAATCTTCAGACATGTGTAGAGTGGTGAACAATAACCTTATTTGGACACTTAGTGAATCTCTGTAGGTCTAGGAAAGATAAATATCTCCAGACAGGAAGTATCCTTCATATTGCTGTTGCACACGTTGGATGCTGGCACTGGATCTCCTCGGCCAGGTTCAATAAACAAGTGCTGTGTAAGTCTTTATCTGCCTCCGAAACGTCTTCATCACACCTGATCCTGGCTCACTGTATTTCCATAACAGTAAACAAACTTTATTGCTGTGAATCAGACACAACTGGGTTAGTTAACTGACTTCATGTCTGTTCTCTACTTTGTTGCTTTTACACTACAGTATTTTCTTAGCATTTACAATTATCCTTTAAGTACCACTTGTGTCAAGAGTGACTGTGGTACAGCAAGGATTACACAGGTTTGCCTAGAGGATCATGTGATAAATCAAAGGAAATGAAAGTCATAGCTGACCTGCAGATCATGTACTGATTGTGTAGGCTAATAGAATTAACGATACAGACTTTTGACAGTGAAATTTTACACTAGAATGGATGTGAGCAGCTTTTCCAGAAACAACCAGATGTAAGCAGCCTCGGTGTGAACGCAGACACAAAGAGCTGATGGAAACACAACTAAGGCTCCAGTCATATCACTCAGCTCACGCCAGCCCTTCCTGTCTCCACCTATTGAGTGGGAGAGTGAGAGGCGCCTGGGCTGCACCAGCAGCTGTGGGATCAGGTGGCTCTTCTTCCCAGGGCCCAGGCGATACGATCCTGTCCTGCTGTCCTTCCTCCCTCTACTCTTCCACAACTGATCAGCATGCACGCTGTTGCATGCTGTCCGCCTGCCAAGAAGAGTGAGGGAGGGGATACTCTGTAATCTACGGCTGCCATGATGACTTTGAGGAGCCCAGTTGTTACCTCCCATTCCAGCTCACCTCACCCTCTTCCCCACAGTCGTAATCCTGGAGCTGTCAGCGGGTGGAGAGTTATGCTCTGACCAGGGAGCATGCATTTTGTCATAGAGATGAAAAGTGGGGAAAAAGAATGTGGGCAGCAGAGGCCTATAAACTTGTTTTATTGCATTGCAGAGAGGCGCTTCCGTGGAGCACATGCTTTTAATTAATGATACCCCCGCCTGACCCTGTGCTACTTTGTGCTGTACATCCAACAGCCGGAGTGCCATGAGCCACAAGCAGAGAGCTGCTTGGCACTGCATGAGACTTGGTGCATCCATCCTTGAACTGAACAAATGAAGCACAATTTACGGCTGCAATATTTGCCTGTCATTCTCAGTGTGATCATCCCTTTAGCTGTTATGAGTTATCAAAACTTCACTGGAGAAGTGTTACCATGCTGGGAAATTTGCTTTTTATTCTGAAAGCGAGGTGCTGTGAAATTGGGGCTTTTGACCTTGAATGATATGCTTTTTTTGTAACCATAACCTGTTTAATTCCTTGGATGTTATCATTCTTTATATGAATAGTACTTTATTATCATAAACCAATACCTTTGACAATACAATGTGGAATGCATTGTGAATGCATAGCTGCTTGTCAGAGAGGATATGAAAAATACATGGGATTCAGGTAGGGAAAGTGCAGGCTAACATCAAAGCCATCACACAAAAGACAGGAAGACCAGCCGCATGAAAGATTGATGAGGCACTTAAAACTAAGATTAAAAAAGTATAGAGGAAAACAAAAAGGAATCTTTTATAACTCATCATAAACAACAGAGGGGCTTCGCTTTCACAAGAGAACTCCTGAAATATAGATTACTGGATTTGTGACCTGGAATGACTGGGGTGCTGTACCAAGTCTGTCGCTCTTAGCTGTGATGGTCCTTGATAGTGGGTCATGTATTATGGATGCTACAGCACAAAGAAGGGGAAAGAGTTCCATGCCCTCCATTGTTTTATTAATCTGTCAACATTTGATCTTAGACCTTTGACCTGGGATCTTTTTGTGAGCCAGTTTTGGAGAGGGTCTATAAACAACCAGAAGGGAGGAAGTGTTTGCTTTAAATTGATGTCAGAAGCAGTAGTTCTGTCCCTCACAGTGGTGCGGCAAAAGCTTTTCAAACAATTCGAAAAGTCGGTCATTGATTGGGTACGTACAAGTCTCTGTTGGCATAAGACTGTTGCAAGGGGCTTCTTTTAAAGTGTTCAGACAGTTTGGTGCCTGGCGTGTGAAATGTGTGATATCAATACTGAAATCGGAGTCTCTCTTGCCCTCCCTCTCTCTCTCTCTCTCTCTCTCTCTCACACACACACACACACACACACACACACACATAGACGCACTTACAGACGTAGGCAGGAATAGATCTGTACCTTGGACTCAAATTGTATGCTTATCAGGGTTAGCACTACTAGTCAGTTTGAAGCAAGTTGTTTTAACTGTAAACACAGGAGCAACCATTTCCCAAGCAAAATCCAGAGGGTTATCAAGGATTTCTGCCAGGCTTACAAAATGGCTCTAGGGATGGCAATGTGGGTGTGTCAGTCGGACCACCATTCTGGTCCAGACTGAAAGATCTACAACTACTAGATGGATTGCCATGAAATTTGGCCCTGAGAGGAGAAATCCAAATGACTCTGGTGATCCTGTGAGTTTTCATCTAGCGTCAAACCCTTCTCTTATTCAGAGAGATACTGCAACATCTACAAGAAGGATTAGCCCAGAATTTTGTACAAACATTTGTGGTTCCCAGCAGATGACTGCTTTTGGTGATCCCCTGACTTTTTTTCTACCACCACCCCAAGTTCACATTTTTGGCTCGGAATAAAATATTTCTTTTCGGATGGATTGCCTTTAAGTTTGGTGCAGGCATTCATCAGATGTTAGAGAGAGGGCGATAGAAAAGCAGTTATCCAACAGTCTAAGCTGGAATGAAGATCATGTATTTTTAATGAGCTCATGGTAAGATCAGACTTTGAAAAGGGCTAAACATCTCTGGGATATTTAGTTCCTCTAAAAGCCACAAATGAAATGAACAAATGTTTTGGGTTGTGAAGTAAACAGCCATGATAGCGGCAAATCTGGAGGGAGGGAGGTTTGGCTAGCTGTGACCTCTAGATAGTTTTCATATCACCTAACTGGAGTTCTACTCATGCAGGTCTATTTCCAAAGGCTGTGTTTTACAGTGGAAAGTGTTTAAAAGCATACAAGAACACTAGACATGCGTATATGTTTTTAATCTTGTTTTTTAGGCACTACACACATCATACACTTCAGGTCCTGAGGGAATTAAAGTGGCATTCATTCGGTTTTCAGTATAAACATTATTAGAACTAGTGGCAGGTATTCAGAGAACATAAACATTTGAGGAAATATGTTGAGGCTGTATAAAGCTTTACCCAGTGTGCTGTAGTTCTGTCGCTTGAAGGTTTTATGTACAGAAAGATGCCCATAAATAAGAAATTCTGAATTGAACTGTACAACAATTTCCTTTCACTCATGTTCTTTTAAATGTCAACAGCGTGTGTGTGTGAGAGAGAGAGTGAGTGAGTGAGTGAGTGAGAGAGAAAGAGAATGCGTATAACAGCAAGGAACAGTGTTCTCTAGATTTAAAGTGGAACGTGGCTGTTTAATATTTAAAATATTGAAAACTGGGCCTGACTGCCTGATGGGACAATAAAGGCATGGATATTATAATGTTTTTTCTTCTTTAAACATTTTCTTATACTAAAAGTCTGAGTAAGTAACAGTCATTGCAATCATTCTCACAGCTGTGAATATACGAATGCTGAAGCTGTAATGTACATGAACCATAAAGGAGGTCTCACACTGTGGGTTGTAACCTATAGTAATTGTCAACTTAAAGTGATATTCCACCTAAAATGTATCTTTTGAGTGTCAGACATTCAGGGACTGTATATTTGGAAGCTTTTTTTTGTTTGGCACATATTGAAGGCACAGAGGCAGATTGGAAGTGCATTTTGATTTGAGTTTTCTATGGCCATTTCAATACTTTTCGCCACCTTGAAAACATTGCAATTTGTTGCAACTGCCTTGAATCCAAGTTGACCACAGTTTCCTTTCTTCATGAAGAAGCAAACCTTTACTGCAATCTTTCTAACCTGCAGGGGGAAAATGTTTCTTAAAAAAATTTGGCTGAAGAGCCACTTTGAGGGTTATGTTTAAAATCATTTGATGTTAAAACAAGGAATTTATGTTAAAGCCAAATGTCAGTTTAACCACCATGGCACATGGCATGTATGAATGGGCATGCATGACCATGGATTCACCAGTGGAGGGTTTATTACAGACAAAAGTGTCGCCCTCTGCCTCACACACACACACACACGTACACATAAACAAGGGGAGTGTGTATGTTTGTGTACAGTATGAAAATTGGTGTTTATGATTATACATAGAATTGTGAGACAAAAAAATCCTATTTATATAATCATAATGATTAAGTTGTTCCACAGCTGACAAGAACAAACATCTCTAGCCTGTAATTTTACTGCTTTCTTTGTAATATTCAGTTGCATATGTGATCACTTTGTCCTAGATGAAATGATTTCAAACAGTTGCTAAGCCACTGGGCTTGTAAGTTCTCTATCGGCATGAGCACAAATGTATAACCTTTTAAACAAAGGCTCACTTGCTTTGCCTCCGGCTACACTTGCCAGTTTGCTTTCTTGTCAAGGCAGAAAGGAAATGCACATAAGATAGAAGTGCGCATAGATGAAGAAGAAGAACAATGGTGACAAGTCAAAACTCTGACAGACAGACGCTGAGATGCTGATAGCATTCTATTTACATGTCTCGAATACACATTTACACATCAAACACTCGCTTGGTTTATTTAAAAGACATGTGCTTTCATAAGATGTCTCTTGTTGCCAGCAGAAAGGGAAATGAAAACAGGAATTGTGTCTTGTAAGCATATTGGCACATTCGAGAATCCACATGAACAGGAGCTAAATGTGCCCAGTTAATATGCATAGGAAGATATGCTCACAGACACAGTGAGCTGGACTTGACAACAACAATGGTATTTAGCTTTGATAGCAGAGATTCACACCAACATTAAGCCAAAGTCATTCCATCTCATTTGTTTCATATCTACCAACTGCTGTTGGCATGGTGATTGATTCCAGTACACTGAAGCTTTAGTTGCACACATATATAGGCAACTGTTGTTTATTACTTTGTTGTTAAAGGATAGTAGAATATTTGTATAATTTGTAGAATAATATGTTTTGTTCTTCATGACTATGCTGTAAAAAGCTAGTGGTTACTCACTTGAATGGATGTGGACATGATAAGCTGTTAAGCAGATAGAGCAACTTTGTTTGAGCATCTCCAGCCTTTAGGTTTGCTTCAACTCAATGTGAGTTAACAGCAGATGAGCACCACGTTCCTGCCTATGACGGATTTCCTGAAAATGTTGATACTTCATGTTCTGTGGATAGGCCTCTTAAACTTCACCATTGTTTTAAATTTAAAATGTCATCAAGTACGCTGTGATGAATTTAACTCCTTTGAAGTTCTCACTCTTAAACTTGGAGGGCTGCAACCTATCATATTTGTTATAATTTATCGCCCCCCAAAACCGCCTGGAGGATTTTTATCAGAACTTCCTGAATTTTTATCTACTCTGGTTTTAAATTATGACAGAATTGTTCTTTGTGGCGATTTTAATATTCATGTTGATGACCCCACCAATTTTAATGCAACTGACTTTTTAAATATGGCCACTTCTTTTAACTTCAAACAACATGTCAAAGGGCAAACACATAACCGTGGTCATACACTGGACTTGGTTTTTACCCTGGGTGTCAGCATTTCCTCTGTGGAATTAGTGGACATGACCATATCTGACCACAGATGTATTGTTTTTAGCTGCGATTCGCCTGTTACTCATGCCGCCTCACCAAGCCCTGTGTGTTCTCGCTTCTTTAATGAACAAAGTGTTTCAAAGT